>NC_141040.1:53102500-53377500 GCF_052040795.2 Danio rerio | reverse complement strand
CAGTTAACACAACTTTTGCTCTGATAACATAGAATTTCTTAGTACTAATTTCCTTTTGTATTTTCTTGTTCACTCAACTTATGTCATTTCAGTCCTGCTGAAAAGAAATATTTAGTTTGCACAACTAAAAAATATTTGTTGTGCTGCAGGTGCAGATTTCCAGAAAACTACTAATGTTAAGTTGACTCAACTAAACATTTTTTGTTTCACTGACAAACTATTTTCAGTCAGTGTAGCTGATGTTTTCAAAAGTTGAGTAAACAAGAAAAAACAAAAGGAAATTAGTACTAAGCTTTTTTTTTGTTGAAGTGGCTTAAAAGTTTTTACAGTGTAATGTAGTCCGGTCACTTAGATTTTTTTTTTTTTCAGAGTGGAGAGCATGAGACTGATTCCTGAAAGACCCCAGTGACAAGTCTGCACATTGATCCTGTGGGCCAGCCTAAACACCCGCCGGTGACCTAGTCAAACCTGCAGCTTTTAAACGATGGACGTCCAGCGTTCTCCAGCGCCTAGACGGCAGCTCTGCACAAGAAGTTTGGCCAGAGAAGAAATGGTTGTGCCCAACTGAGCCTGGTTTCTCTCAGGGTTTTTATTCATTCACTTTGGTCAATTGGTGAAGTTTGTTCCTTGCCACTGTTACCACTGGATTGCTTGGTTTGGGACTTGTGGAGCTGCGCATCAATGGATTTGCTCTTCAGGGTTTGGAACATCCAACCACACTGAACTGAACTAAACTGAACTTTAACTCCATAAACTGGACTCACATAGTTTCAATCTACTAGAACTTCAAATCTTGTGCTTCGACACAATTTACATTGCAAAAGCGCTATAAAAATAAAGATGAATTGAAAATGACGAGTGCACAAGGACGTGTAAGAATGGGTTTTAACCACAGCGGTTCGAACTGTAGTTCTGCCGAGTGACTAAAAAGTTATCAGTATTGATGGTAAAAAAACTGTATATTTCTAGTCAAACCATTCTTCTGCAATATCAAACCAAAAATGGAAATAAGGGCAGTATTAATAGCTATAAATGAGGGAGAGCGTTGATATTATGTGACTGTATTGTATTGCGATATGGAGCAATTAAGTGTTGATGTTAAATCAAAAGCCATTCACAAATACTTGAAAATTAGATGATTTAATGACAATAATTCTTGATGTTTAAAACTTAATTAATTACAAAACAACTGTATAAAATGATAAAATAAGAAATGCTAAAACATATGATATAAATTGTACCCAGCTTAAATGTAAAATTAAAGTTACCAGAGATAGAAGGAGAGACAAAGGGAGGGAGAGAAAAAGAGAGCAAATAGGTATCAAAGAGGCAGAGAAGATAGACTCCAGAGGAAGAGAGGAGCAGAGCAGGACAGCGCAGTGACAGAAAAGAGGGCTAGGAAAAGAGACAGAGCCCGAGTGTACCACTTAGGCCGTACTCACACTAGGTACAGTTGCCTCGAACCGGGCCAAAGCACGCTTATCCCCCCTCCCGTCTCCCCCGATGGCCCGCACTCACACAACATATGGGCCTCGGCACGCTTACGTCATCGATGCTGCGCTGTTCAGTGAGAAGCGCTCTCTTACTCAGCAGCACAGTGGAGATTTCTCGTTATATTGTTTCAGTCGGTTTGATATGCAGTGACATGCAGTCAAATATTTCGCCAAACAGTCCTTAGGGATGCGGTGACACGCAGTCAGATATTTCGCCGGACAGATCCGCCACTTTTGGCGCTCATAAACAATCATAAAGTCATCGTGCTGCAGGAATGAGGAGGTCTGCTGAAGGTGTGCAGCTGTCGTGCTGTGAGGAGTTCTCGTCTTTAATAAACTACGGCAGTTTGCGTTCACTGAACAGTAAGAATGATTAATAAATCCATATGAAACAGCCCCTTAAAAGTCACGTCTCGCTTTCAGTTTCGGGCTTTGGCGCGTTTTGCACTCACACACAAGCGTACCGCGCCAAAGCCCAAGTGAACCGCGCTCAGGCCCACCTCTTCCAACCGGGCCAGGGCCGGCCAAGTGAACCGTGCTTGAGCCCGATTCAGCGCACTCACGCTTCTTAAACGATCCGGAAAACGGGCCTGGGCACGGTACGGATGGCATAGTGTGAGTAGGCCCTTATTCTGTATCTTTCTTGACCATGTGACTAAAGCCCAAATATTGAGACATTCAAACTGACCAATCAACATGTGACCACTTCGTAAAACTCCCCAAAGTCCACACACCAGGCCCTCATCTGCCTTTGGAGTTTGTGTGAGCCATCTTTGGTTAAAAAGATCTTATAAACAAATGCATGTGATAATTTTCATTCCTACAGACGCACACAATGCTATTTTTAAGTCAAATTACTTATGGTGTATGTCTTTGGTAGGGAACCCGGGGACAACCCATGGGAAACACGGGGAAAACATGCAAACTCTGCACAGAAACTTCTTCTTGCTGTGAGGCAACAGTGCAACCCACTCGGCCACCAGTGCCAGACTATTAAAGAAGGGGAGGAGTAGGGGTGGAAGGGGGGATACTTCAAAACGAAGATGACTGGAGTAAAAAGCTCTGGTAGTTTATAGTGGGTCAGTATTCATCTGATTGGTGCAAATATACAGAGCTAATGCAGTACCAGCTGTGTTCAATCATGAGCATGTGATCCTCTCGAAATTAGTTTATAAATAAACCACACTTAATGTTTGTCGTGTACGTCGGCGGACTTGAAACGCAGAGAGGAGTTGACCACAAGGACCGGGGTTCGAGGCCGGTAAAGAGCGACTCCAGATATCAGGTAAGACAAAAATAGAATTCAAAGAATAAAATGAACGAGTGAACAACAGGTGGTAAAATCCGAAAACGTGATAAAAATCACACGAGGGCTTTTCTTTTTCTGGACAGCTTTTGTAAACAGTCGGTTGGGTTTAGGGAAGAAAGCGGGTGGGCCGGTCAAATGGTAAAATTGATTGGGTTTAGGGAAGGAGAAGGGTGGGTCAGTCGATTGGCGAGTCGCCCAGTCAATCATTCAGTCAGTCAGACGGTCGGTCGACAGCGCCTCTGGTAGGTTTACAAGAGAACAGCGCGGGCGCGAACGCTACTCACAAGAGACATTTGACATACAAAAAAAGCACACACAGCAGCCTCTCGTAGATTCGCGAAAACTAAACCTGCAAAAATATGTACCTCCCAGGACGTATTTCGCATCCTCCAGAAACGTCCACGGGACTACGTTGAGCCTGGATTGGTTTTAAAACCCCAAAAAATCTGACTCTATGTGAAATCTGTGAAACGGTAGGATTGGAGTACACTGTTTTACTGTGTTTCCTGCTTAACGTGTGAACACTTCTGCAAATTAGACATCAGAGAGTTTAACCTTACACCAAGCTCCATGTTTTAATCCGCATCATTTTCACATTCGCATTTACTTCTCGTAAAAGTGATTTGTTTGACGCAAGTAAATAAATCACTCATTTAGCTTTAATAGTAAACACAACAAAAGGCCAAAGCCAGCAGTGGCATTCGTAGTATTCAAGTGTGTGTGTGTGTGTGTGCATCCTTTATGCTCCAGAACTCATAAAAACATACATCTGCCGCATAAATTTTAATGAGTACATGGCTTGAAATACGCTTATTATCATGCTTTGTTTCCTGGCTGAGGGATATTTAGTGAATGCATGCTTTCGCCTTCAAGCCATTGGCACACCTTCACCACGATTGGAAAAAAAGAGGCGTAAATGGAGGATATAGGTAGTTTCCCAGGATATTGAATGGGGTTTGAAGGGAACACAGTTATGTGCATCCAAAAACGTTCAGATACTTTCCATACATAATAACATTGAATATGCCATAACAAACACTTTTGGGCCGTTCGTGAACTTGAAGACCTTCGGTTCTGATGACTGTGTGGAAAAACACACTACGAAACAACTTATGGGTTTGTTTTGGGGCTTGGTTGCAGAATTATACATTTGAGTTCACATTAGGGGTGTGTGAAATTGACCAAAAAATTACTTTATCTTGATTTATGCACTTTTTTTAACAACCACCACCAGTATTTTTATGATATTATCTTAGCTGGTTTTTGGCCTGGGCGTTAAAGGCTCCAATGGGTGGTGACTGGTGAGAGCCTTGTATTTATAAGTGATTCGCTGAATCAGTCATTCAAATTATTTATTCAAATCAGCTAATTCATTCAGGATTCATCCTCATCAATAAATTATAACAAAACGTGAAAAAATTATTCCTGCTTTCTTTTGAGGTACAACTCTCGCTATTTAATGAACCGATAACTATGAATTTTGCCTAAATAAACTTAATTTGCTGTTATTTATTAGGGATTGTTGCAATATAGGCTCATTCTGAAAACATAGCCCAATTTACATTTTTGGAGATTCCGAATTATGTAGCCAGAAGTACGTATGGCTGAAATTCATCTTTAAAACGACTGCCAAGGGGCAGTATAAAGCCGTTCCTTTTCGCGCTAACCAGCTGACTCCTCACCTCCATATGGATGTTTTTTCCCCTGTTACTAGTTTGTCCAGTGGCTCACCTTGTACGTCGGTGGACTTGAGACACCGAGAGGAGCTGACTTCGATGACGAGGTTCAAGTCTGTCGGAGAACGCCTCCAGAGAGCACGTAAGACAAAAACAAAAGCCAAAAAATAAAACAATCAAGTAAGTAGCAGGGTGAGAATCTGGCCAAATCTGAAAACATGGTAAAAATCAGGTGAGGGCTTTTCTTTTTCTGGATTGCTTTTGAAAACTATTGGTTGGGTTCAGGAAAGGTGGAGGATGGGTCAGTCCATCAGTCAGTCAATCATTCAGTCAGTCGACAGCGGCCTCTGGTGGATTTACGCAAGAACAGCAGGCACGAATGGCACTCGTGAGAGAAATTTGAGATCTCAAAAAACATACACAGTGGCTTTTAGTGGATTTGTGAAAACAAAAACTGTTAAGAAAAACAAAAAAAAAACTTAGGTCCTGGGACATATTTGGCAGTTTCCAGAGATGTACATAGGGCTACATTTTCAAAATGAGCCTGGGTTGTGATTAATAGTTATTAAAGTAGTAGTTAGGTTTTAGATACAGCACCTCTCATCAGTTGGAATACAATAACTTTTGCATAGATTATGGTAGAGACATTTTTCTTTTTTCCTATGATTACAGACATGTGCAGGAACCACCAAAATTAGTTACAGCACGCTAGACCACACAGAACCTAAAAGGTACACTTTCAAATTTGAGTTTATAAAAAAAAATACAAAAAGCGTTTTTAAAAAATACAAAAAAACTTTTTTTAGGTGTTTATTATAACACAGATGACATATACAGATATTTTAAACACTTTCAAGAGTGTTTTATGAAAATTCAAAGGGTTTTCTTTAAAATGATACCAAATCTTTGCATTTACACCTCTGCATGTGGATTTGGGAAGCTTTTAAATTTGGGTAGGCAAAATCCAGGCGGAAAGTAGTTAAATAACTAAAAACTCCAGCTTTCTGCAGCCCACTTGGAGCTGCCGATAATTTGCACCAAAATTTTGAGCACTTACTCTAAAGAAATTGTTAATCCCCTCATTTAGAGCTTCATTATTATACGTTATAACCATCAAATGTGACAGAAAAACAGTTTTGGGAAACACTCGTCACTACATCGTTTTTTACCCAGACGATGCATTGACTATGGTAGTGAAGCCATTAGTTAATGTTGTTGTTTGTTAAACGCACCCCAGCAAGGTTCATTTACACAAAACTAAAGCTCATGTGATCCTCTGTGTGATAAAGTCACTTTCAGCAACCATTTGGGAAGAAAACCAACATTTTAGCCTCTAGGAATGCCCTGTTCTCCCATAAAACTGCAAGATAAACAGCCCCTGAAAGGGAAGTAGGAGGTAAAGGAGACAGACAGACAGGATTTGTGCGCTGGACTGATTAAAGTGCATAGATAATCCTCCTCAAAGCATGTAAAAGTGCTCAGCGTCAGGACGCAGGCAGCTGAGAGGCTCCGCTTGACGAATTGCAGGGAGTTTCAACTCTCTTAAGTAAATGTAAATCTTTCTACCCTCCCACCTTCAAGGGATTTTACATAATAGCAGTGATTGAATTTGCATCTGGTGGACGAGATGCATCATTTTTGACCTTATTTATCACACCACTGGCTGATTCAGACAGTCGAAAGGAACATGCTGCATCTTTTAATTTGGGTTTAACATTGGCCTGGATAACATTAGTTTTAAAAATCAAACTTTTATGCACTGAAAAAAAAAAAGATTCATTGGATTTACCAAATTTTTTAAGGTACTGTAAGTGGCTGCAAGCAATTTATATGGGTTGAATTTAAACGAACAAGTTAAATTTAGTAAAGTTCAACTTAATTTGTTTAAATTCAGCCTATATCAATTGTTTGCAACCATTTACCTTTAAAAAAAGGTAAATCTTTTATTTTCAGGGTGTGTCTTATCAGTTAAAGTAGATCATAACTCTATTTTGAAGGACTGGAAACACAAACTTTGGAAAAGGTTAAAAGGTGTTGCATTACTTTTGACCATTAATTCAGCAACATTTACTACACACTCAGAAATTAAGGTACGCCAGCTGTCACTGGGGAGGTTCCTTTTAAAAAAGGTACACATTTGTAATTGAAGGGTCCATATTGGTACCTCAAAAGTATATATTAGCACCCAAAAATTTTTAAGAGGAACACTTTTGTACTTTTTAGGTAGCAATATGTACCCTCGAGGTATTAATATGGACCTTTTAGGTACAAATTTGTATCTTTTGAAAAGGTACTGTTCGCTTACCTTTATTTCTGAGAGTGTACAGGACTCTATTTACATAGAGTAGAATCTTGGGTTGTCGCGATACTGGAATTGGTTACCAATCAATACTGAAATTTTAAAAACGTCCATTTCCTGCTACTATGTGAGCTCTGTTGAGCACGCTCTTAAGCAGCGCTGATTTGCCACAAGCTCAACAAAAAGGACTGTGATTGGCTGTGAAGGTCATCAGTTCACCGCACTGTTTACTGAGTGTAAACACAGATAAAAGGACACTGGAGCATTTATAGCCGCAATTCATCAGTGGATCACTCGTATGTCAGCTCATAAGCCTCCTTTCCACTGCACATGACAAACGACAGACCGGAAGTCATTCATTTCCAATGTAGAGTAGTCCGGGAGCTGTGTGGAGTTCCGATCATCTCCGTATGCATAAAATTCAGATCCGAATTGAGCTGCGGATCCGTTGAAATATTTGAACTCTTGCGACTACACAGTATGCGACTGGCCGACCGGATATCATGTAGTTCAGTGTTGCCTAAGTAGGTCTGTGCAGGCGAGATGAGAAATAGGAGTTTTTTTTCCTTATTTTTTGAATAATAAAAATGTTTATATTAAAAACATTTCTATTCATAAATGAGCAATAAACATTATCTTTTTTTAGCGGTCTATGACTTTCTAGTATTCATTCATTCATCTATTCAATCATGGTGAACACACAGAGAATTAAGTCTCTTGTTGCACTTTATTTCGGACACCATGGGAATTTAGCTTCTCTCCCATGGTGCACGACAACACTGTAAATTCTGTACGACTGCCTCAAGGGGGTGTACTCTGACAGTCATGTCCAAATTCTGTGTGCAGTGGAAAGGCGGCTGTAGACAAGCTAGCTAGTCGACGTGACTTTGAAACACTCCTGTTGTATAAAATCCCTGTTGAACTCTCATTTTGATAACTGTGTGACGTCACATGTGGGTGGAGTTACGGACGTGCCCAGACATGTTCGGTTCTCAGAATATTCCAGTGCTGCAATGAGACAGACGGTAGTTTGTTGATGTGTGTGCGTTCATGAGAATGTAAGTTCAAATTACTATTTATTGTTAGCTAAAAGTGTGTATATGTATACTTTCTAATATATACTGTTTTGTTCTACCTCAGTATTTTAAGATGCCTTAGCTAAAAGAGTTTGCTTGATAGATCTGTATAAATAGACTGTTAAAATCAATGTTTACAGCACATACTTATACAAATAATGCTAGTTGAAACTATAAGGTGTTTATACATTTATAATTAGTATTCAAAGATACTGAAATCCGTTTATGTGATGTATAGCAAGTTGTATTGATAGATTATACAACATGTAGCGAGTTTACATGGCTGCTGTTTGTTATAACTGGTACAAGAGCTCCGCCTAGTGGCCATTAGCGGAATTACCTTGTATCATTCCCCATTCAGTAATGTTTATTTATTGTCATTCAAGAACATTTGTTTAAGAACTTTGTTTAATCTATTGGTATTGTTTTATTTCAGAAACCACACACACACAAAAATGCACCCAAATACGCAAATCTAAATGCACTCCTAAATGTGTAAACTGTTTGAAGATGGGATTGAATAAATCAATGTGCAGACCATACTGTCGTCAATGTTGCCTGTTCACCTCTGACCGGGTTTAAGAAATGGATGTTGACCACCCAGTGTACACACGCACATACATCTAACACCTGTGTCCCTATATCTGTGGTTAAACAGCGGTGAGTTTGGTTGAACTGATTACCTTCAAGGCCAATCACAGTCATTTCTGTTGAGCATGTGAACACAATGACCAGCCAATGATCAGCGCTGTTTAGGAATGCGCTCAACAGTGCTCAAATGTTTGCGGAAAACGGACGTAAATAAAATTTCAGTATTGATTTGTACTGAATTGCAGTACCTAGTAGAATTGCAACGTTCCTCAAAATCACAAAGTTACAAAATCATATCGCCACCTACTGGTCTAACATGAATAATACAAAATATTTTGGTAATTTTCGCAGGTGAACCAGAGATGATTATGAAGTAGGTTGAGGTTATGTTGACGTAGCAGTGGTTTTAGAGGTGCTGAGTGACTGAAGGCGTTTCTACAGCAACTCCTGAACATCATGAGGGAATAGAGTTCATAATGTAGGATGCAGCTGGGCTTATAAAAGTGATGTCATATTCATTCGAGGCCATTACACAAGCGTACACAGCAATCATTTGACATAAAGAGAGCTATAAGGTATCTGCCCATAGCCCTCATCACGTTTAACAGCTGGCACTGTGTTACGTCCAAATGCATCCGCTTGTTTCCATCAAATTTGGGAGAAAATGTGTTCTTTACATGCATGAGTTTGGGGGGAAAAGCTGTATAGACTGGACATAAACTTCCCAATGTGCTCAACTCAAAACCATTTCCCATTCTACAAAGAGTTCAATTAGTATTATGTGTGATTGGACTGATTGGTAAATGCATTGCATTGTTCACTTCAATAACTTGTAACTCCTGAAAGTAATTTAGTTTCTTAAAGCAATGTCTCATTATCACCTCTTTTAAATCAATTCGGATTGCAGTTGACTATGTCAAAGTAAAACATTTAGTTTGAATGTACTTTTTTGCTTTGCATGCTGTATGTTTACCTTCATTATAAGCCTGTTTGATTTAGTTTAAGTAACAATTCATACCATTTACTACTGGCTTACTACCTGCCAATTATTATTAATATATATTAACTCTCTAATAGCATAGTATGATCTTATTCAACATCTCTACACCTAAATAAAGTACTAACGATTAATAAGCAGATAATTAGTAGTTTATTGAGCTAGAAATGCCCAAAGTATGGCCTGCAGGCCAAAGTTGACCCATAGTAACCTTTGATTTGGCCCACCATCCCTTCTGAAATAAGAGGGAGAATGACGGGGAGGTGGTTGGGGTGAATACGTTAGATAAAAATCGTTATTTCGGTTTTAACGTAACCCTTCGTTTCTTAGCTTTTTTGCTGAGCTACAAAAAAAGTTAATGTTTCAATTAAATGTTGTGAACGAATCAGAGTTTTGAAATGTAAAAACTGTTCCTGGACTAAAAGCAACGCACAAGGCATCGACGAGCAAATGAAGGCAAAGGCAGAAGCAGGCCGACTAGTGTTTTCAACATTGTGTTATATCCATTATATTACGAATGAGATTGTTTATGTTTTTACTGTAATAAGTTCATTACAAAATGTAAAAAATTATACTGCATTAGATAATGTGATTTAAAGCAACATTTTTATTTTGAAATATTACTAAATTAATAAGGAACTTACTCAAGGCAAATTTAATATATGGTGTGATCTATTCAGTTTGGTTTATATTCGGCCCATCTCTCAATCAAGTTTGGATTTTGGCCCTTTATAAGAAACTGTTTGGGCACCCCTGGTTAATAGTGGGAATTATACACTCAACAGCCACTTTATTAGGTACACCTGTCTGACTGCTTGTTAACCCAAATTTCTAATCAGCCAATTACATGGCAGTAACTTAATGCATTTAGACATGTAAACATGGTCAAGAAGATCTGCTGCAGTTCAAACCGAGCATCAGAATGGGGAAGAAAGGTGATTTAAATGACTTTGAACGTGGCATAGTTGTTGGTGCCAGACAGGCTGATCTAAGTATTTCAGAAACTGCTGATCTACTGGGATTTAAGCACAAACATCTCTAGGGTTTACAGAGAATGGTCTGAAAAACAGAAAATATCCAGTGAGCGGCAGTTCGGGCGCAAATGCCTTGTTGATGCCAGAGGAGAATGGCCAGACTGGTTCCAGCTGATAGAAAGGCAACAGTAACTCAAGCAGCAGAACACCTCACCGGGTGCCACTTTTGTCAGCTAAGAACAGGAAACTGAGGCTACAATTCACACAGGCTCACCAAATTGAAAAATAGAAGATTTTTTAAAAATGTTGCCTGATCTGATGAGTCTCCATGTCTGCTGCAACATTTGAATGGTCGGGTCAGAATCTGGCATCAACAACATGAAAGCATGAATCCATCCTGCCTTGTATCATTGGTTCAGGCTGCTGGTGGTGGTGTTATGGTGTGGGGGATATTTTCTTGGCACACTTTGGGCCCATTAGTACCAATTAAGCATCGTGTCAACGCCACAGCCTACCTGAGTATTGCTGCTGACCATGTCCATCCCTTTATGACCACAGTTTACCCATCTTCTGATGGCTACTTCCAGCAGGATAACACACCATGTCATAAAGCGTGAATCATCTGAGACTGGTTTCTTGAACATGACAAGGAGTTCACTGTACTTAAATAGCCCCACAGTCACCAGAGCTCAATCCAATAGAGCACCTTTAGGATGTGGTGGAATGAGAGATTTGCATCATGGATGTGCAGCCGACAAATCTGCAGCAACTGTGTGATGCTATCATGTCAATATGGAGCAAAATCTCAGAGGAATGTTTCCAGTACCTTGTTGAATCTATGCCACGAAGCATTAAGGCAGTTCTGAAGGCAAAAGTAAGTCCAACCCGGTACTAGTAAGGTGGCCAGTGGCCAGTGAGTGTATATTAAAACAGAGTGAAATCAAAATCGTAACTAAATAATCAATTTTGATCCTTTTTTACCAGAAACAAAATCTGAGGATAAACCTCAGTTTGTAAAGCTGTTGATGCAGCTTCTCCCGATATAAATGCTTCCATGCATCCTATATTAACGTTACGTTTCAGCAATACATGTGTTTTCAGTTGACCTGTTTACGTTGTATGTTTTGTATGTGTGCGGGTGCTTATGCAATGGTTTCTGCAGCTCTATTACAATGAAAAATAATTGTTTTAGGAAACCTGTGAAACTCACAGAGCTCTCAAAAAAGGTTTTGGGCATAGAACTTTATCACTTTGCATTACGTACAGATGTTACTACTTCAATGTGTTCCTTTTGCCGTCATTCATACCTCGGCGACGGCGGTAATTGGTGCGCCAGCAGCATTTGACCGCTGAGTGGCACTTTAACCACAGATATTCAGCTTTGCCTTTTCACAATACTAAACAGACTGTTCTGCAGGCGTAGCTTACTGTATGTGATGTAATGTGTTCAATTAAAATATAATTTGGATTTAGTTTTTTTGGTAATAAACATGCTCTTACACTATACTGAATGCTTTAGAAAAGATACATGGTGAGAAGTCATAGGCTTCAAAAAGCAAATATAAAAATTTAATTCTGTAGCCTTTAGTGCCCGATTAAATTGCATTGGGGTGAAAATAATGTTTTGATTTCTTTGACCATCATGGCGATGTTATTACCTCAAATCTTAAACGTGCGCATATGAAAAACAGCAAAATAATATTACGATTATCCTGCCGGTGGAGCACATCACCTCACAGTACATCACCTCACAGTTGTGAACTTGTGATCACCTCAACTTACTTTATCAGTAGGCTATTTATTATTTATTACAGGCTATGTTACAAATATTTAACCATCTGCCACTTCATGTAAAACACTCTCATGTTTGAATAAATTAATTAAACAAATGGGCATATCAGCATGCAAAGTGAGCCGCATATTATTTGTCGGTTTATTTTCTCTGTTCATTTTCTCTTTCACACGCATGTAGAGAAAGAAAAAAAATTGCTTGTTTAAAAAAGCATTATGTCAACTAATGTATAATAATAATAATAATAATTAGCTAATAGTAATTACCTATATCTATAATGCCGGGATGCGTGGTGCTTTGACTCGACATCGCTCAAAAGCAAAATTGTACTGTTGCCCGGCAAGGCTATAGTCTATTAACGTATTTTCAGAACACCGCAGATCATCAACAATTCTGCAAACAACAATTATACCCAAATAAACGAACACTGTAAAATTATTTAAGATCAACATGTCTGCCTTATTGTCTCTGTGGCGTAATTACCCGGTGTCTTTTGCATCAGCCATAAAAAGATAACATGACTTCATTTTCAGTTCACATTGATGTAAAAACAGCTCATGCTGATGCACTTGTATTGGTTTAGTGACTCTTTTAATATCTGGTTATTATGAGATTGTGTGGCTGATTAATTTAACTGCAGATTTAATAAAATCTTCAAAAGAAGCAATACCGCAGCAGATCTGCAAAACTACTCTGTTAATGTGGGAGGTCCAGAGAAATTCTCTGCATTCATGCGAGTTGTTATTTCATGGTTCCTTCCATGATGTTTGCTTTCATTCCCACCTCATTCTGTTCTCTGATGTAAAACTTCTGGGAAAATGGCATTTTACTGCCTCAATGTGATTTTATGTTGCTTGTATGTATCCGTTAACAACTACGAGGCGTGGAAAAAGACTGACTTGTTAAAGGGGGTGTTGCTTTTTTGGAATTTGATTTGGAATCAAGGTTCCATTTCAGAACTCGGAGAATGGTTTTGTTGCTATAAACAATGTGGGAGAAGGGTATCAGCTTTTTAACAAGTCCAAAACATCTCAAAGACAATCTATCAAACAAATAATCATGGCTTGAAGTTAAAATTGCTGTATCAAAAAGATTTTTTTCTGATGTTAAAATGTCTTTAAAAGCTCAAAAACATTCAAAAACTGTAATACAAGGCTCAACAATAAGGACTGCCCGATGGCCCGGGGCCAGCATGCGAGACGCTCAGGCCAGTGTACAGAATGTTACTGGCCCAATCGGGCCAGTGCAGCCTTGTCACAAAAGTTTGGCTGCGATAATCTGTCAATTGCGTGCAAATAAAATCTTTGGGTGCTTTCATAGACGTATGTTTCTGAATCTGGTTTGTTTGGTATATGTGAATCCAGCAATCGCGCTCGCATCTCTGCCAAATCAATCAGTCCTAGATCGCCTGAATGTGATGGTCTCTGCTCTATTGAGTGGATCGATTGTAGTGAGAAAACAAAACAATGCAACAAACTAACAACCCAGGCTATATCACAGTGTATTATGATTGTGTAATAACCATATATATGGCTATACGAAGAGAGAATGATGAGATGAGACTGATGTCAAGTGAAAGCATGCTGAACTATTACAGAGAGCTGTTTATCTGTTAGGAAAATTGACCGAAGTTACCATCTGATCATTTTTCCATATTTTAATCTTATAATATGTTGTATTAGGCCTGTTGTTTTGTTCATTCTTTTGAGCTGTCAGTGCGGAAGTGATCAACAAGATCTGCTTCGCGATCTGATGCAGTCTCGGTTTATCGGTCTCTCTATAATTTAAACCTATATTGGAGAATTCTAGCCAACATTTCTTTAATGGATTGATTAATTCAATAGATAGACTTAAACCTGACAACTGAAATGACTGAGGCTCTGTATGAGAGAGTCTGACCTCTCTGATTTATATTTGGTGACGATGTCTGTGGGGTGTTAAAATTAAAATGCACACTTCCGCTTATAACATATTCCATACACAACTGGCCAAAAGTTCAGGGTCAGTATGATTGTTAAATATTTTGAAATAACATTCTCCTGCTCACCAAGACTGCATTTATTGAAATGTTGCACTATAAAATAACATATATACATAATATAATACATAATATGTTCAAAAGTAGTTTATCATTTAATTTAATCATTTAATCCAGTGATTTTAAAGATAAATTTTCAGCTTCATTACTGCAGTCTTCAGAGTCACATCATCCTCAGAAAACACTGATATTAAATATTATTGTTGCGATCATTATTAAATATTTAAAAAAAAAAATAAAATAAAATAAAATTACATTTAATAAATGTAGCCTTAATAAACTGAATAATTTTCCTTAAAAAAAAAAAAAAACATTAAAAAATTTTGTAAAACTTTTGACCGGTACTGTAAATAAATAAATGTATATTTAAATTATACATACTACTGCAGTTAAATTATATACATACATACATCCATACATGTATGTATACATGTGTATATATATATATATATATATATATATATATATATATATATATATATATATATATATATATATATATATATATATATATATATATATATATATATATATATATATATATATATATATATGTATATATTCATACATACATACATACATACATATAATATATATATATATATATACATAAATATATATATATATGTGTGTGTGTGTGTGTGTGTGTGTGTGTATGCATCTATGTATGTAAAAAAGTCCTTAGCGTTGAACCCTGCTAATATAAGAATAATTTAAATAAGACTTTTCTATTTGAACATGTTTTAAAATGTATAATTTATTACTGTGATATAAAAGCTGAATTTTAAAAAACATTGATAACATTTTAAACACAGCCTTATGGCAAAAATAATTTGCAAAACAATTATGAGTTTTTCTCAATAGAAGTAGTTCCTCCACCTAGTTTAGAGCATCATTATGGGCATTTTACGTTATAACTAACATGGTTCAAGCGATGGATCTGCGACAGAGAAACTACGGGTTTTGGGAACCACTCGTCACTACATCGTTCTTTTCCCAAACGATGCATCGTTCTATGATAGTTCAGCCCCGAGTTACGTCGTTTTTTGCGAAATGCACCCCTGGTCGCTTCAAGAAAAAGCATGCCCATTGCACACCTAAAGCGCAATGATTCCTGGGTTTCATTGCAGTAGTGACACACAAACATATCTGGCCCAGTTCAGGCTCAGTTATGGGTAGTTAACTTGGCCCAGATATGGTCCATATACGGCCCTTGTCTGGAAGCCAGACTTGGTCCAGTCATGTATCCTAATTCACTGCAGCTGGTGGGCCAAGCAAAAGCTACTTGTGATCTGGGCCGGAGATATTTTGCTATGTGGGTTGTGTGTCAGCATAACGGCAGATTCAAAAACAAAACAAACGTCCTATGCTAATGAGGAAGAAATGGTCACTAGTGGGCGGGGCTTTCCCCCTCTGATGACACGTACAAAAAGAGAATGCCAATCAAAGTGTTTCTGCAGACTGTTTGTCAAGTGTGATTAAAAAAAAAATACAATTAATACATTTTTACCATTGCAGGCTGGCTATATTTACAGACTGTTGCCACAAAAAACCCTAATAAAATTTATTTTTTACATAATACGTCCCCTATACCACAGATTTCACATCTAGAAAAAGAAGATCTTAAAGTCAGAGCCTATCAAAAGTGCTTGCATATGATAGAAATATCAGTAAGGCGAGCTCACATGCATATCATCAACTAGACCCACTAAACATTAGAAACAGACGTAAGGGAAATCCAGTCAGCGTTCATGAAGCAGGAGGTTTATGCATCGCGTGTGCTGTGATCAGTTATCTCCAGAGGCAGAGAGAATAAACCCTGAACGCCTACAGAGTGACCGTGGCCTTCGTTTCTCCAAGCTCAGCCAATCCGACAGATCTGAGCGAGCTTATGTTATGTCTAGAAAGACGACAGCTGAGCCGCAGATATTCTCTTCCTGTCAGAGAGCGATGCGTTCGGCAGACGGCCAATGATAGAAGCCTCCAGAGCTACTATTATGGAAAATATCACTGCACAGAAAATATTGAACAAACAGATATATTCACCAGAGAGCCGCACGCAATGTTGTAAGAGATGCACCAATGAGAGCTGTAAAGTCGTACACAAAGAGCCTAAAACGAGTGCGCTCATACATCACTCCCACAAGCAGCGCTGCAGATAAATATTGTGTAATTTCTGCCGCAGCAAAGGGAATTGGGAAATTAATGAGGGCTTTCAAACATGCTTTTTCAAACACTTTCTCCGACTTTCCTATATTGGCTATGAAGTGTCTACAAAATAAAGAACATTCAATCTCAAAATAAATAAATAAATAAATAACTTATGTTAATATACAGTCAAAATTACTTGACCTGATCTATTTTATTTAATTTTTTTCTTCAAATATTTCCCAAATCATGTTTAACAGAGCAAGGACATTTTCACAGTATGTCTGATAATGTTTTTTCTTCTAGAGAAAGTCTTATTTGTTTTATTTCGGCTGGAATAAAAGCAGTTTTAAAACGTTTTAAAGCCTCCTTTCCACTGCACATGACAAACGACAGACCGGAAGTCATTCATTTCTAATGGAGAGTAGTCTGGAAGCTGCGTGGAGTTCCGATCATCTCAGTATGCGGAAAATTCGGATCCGAATTGAGCTGCGAATCGGTTAAAAAATTTTAACTGCTGCGACTAGATCATATGCGACCAGCCGACCGGATGTGATGTATTCCAGTGTTGTTCAAGCAGGTCCATGTGCGCGAGATAAGAAATAGAACTTTATTTGGTTATTTATTTAATTTTTTAATCAGAAAAAGTCTAAATAAATAATAATAATAAAAAAATCTATTCATAAATGTAAGTAATAAAGTAATAAAAAAAAATATATATATATATATATATATTTTATGTTGTCTTCACATTACCTCTAATATTTTTAGCGGTCTGAGTTTCTAGTATTCATTCATTCATTTAACCACGAGGAATTGCTTTTGCACTCCTTTATTTCGGATACTGCGAGAACAGCTCCTCTCCAATGGTGCACATCAGAACTGAAAATTCTGTGCGATTGCCACAAGGGGGCGTATTCCAACAGTCGTGTCCAAATGTCGTGTGCACTGGAAAGGGGGCTTAAAACACCATTTTGAGGTCAATATTTTTAGCCCCCTTAAGCTTTTTTTTTTTTTTTATTGGCTACAGAACAAACCATCGTTATCAGTGGTGTAAAGTAACTAATTACAAATACTTAAACTACTGTAATTAAGTATTTTTTCTTCGAAATTGTAATTTACAAAGAAGTTTTTAAAGATGTGTACTTTTATTTTCCCTTGAGTGCATTTTAGTGCTGTATTGGTACTTTTACTCCACTACTTTCCTTCAACCTGCAGTCACTACTTTATTTTTATTGTCTATGGGGATTAGAAAAATCAGTCCTGTCATTCCTGTCCAATCATATCGCACATAGAAGGTAAATCGCATCATAGTGAACAATCTCAAGACGACTTATAAATGCAGCAAAAGGTTTGGAAGCATTAAAAGTGTCCAAAAGAAGCTGTCCAAAAGCTCTACACGCATTGACCCAGAAACTGTTTAGATGCATATCACTGATGAAAAGATGAGGGAGGAAGTCAGATTGACATTGTACCCCAACATCAGGCTGACACCAAAGTCCAGCCTCTAACGTCTAATGATGTTACAGCTTGAAATTGTGGACGTTACCAATATGACGTCTATCAGACGTAAGATTTTGGTTGCCATACCTGATGAATTAATGTCAGTATTTGACTTTAATATGACACTGGTTAAAGATGTTGGCTCGATGTTGGATTTTGGTCACTTTCCAATACAACCTAAAATCAACCAAATATCAACATCATTTGAAGTCGTTATTTGACATCAAAATAACATTGCTGGCTAGACATTGAATGTTGGTCACTTGAAGTAACAACCTAAATCAAACCTAATATGAACGTCTTCTGATACTGTGTGCCTGTGTGCTAATGACTAAATGCACTACAGAATGTTACGTTTACACACATACTCAAATTATATGTAAATGCATCAGCTTTTACCAGCGTAATACTCAATACTCACTACTCTTGAGTACTTTTGAAAGGTCTGCTTTTTACCCATACTCGGAGTAATATTTACAACAGATACTTTTACTCTACTTGCACTACATTTTTGGCCAAGTAACAGCATTAGTACTTGAGTAGGATTGTTCAGTACTTTTTACACCCATGACCGATATACAATGACTTGCCTAATTACCCTAATCTGCCTAGTTAACCCAATTAACCTAGTTAAGCCTTTAATTGTCACTAAGCTGAATACAAGTATCTGGAAGAATATCTGGTAAAATAGTATGTGCTGTCATCATGCCAAGGATAAAATAATTCAGTTATTAGAAATGAGTTATTAAAACTACTATGTCTACAAATCATTCTTCTGTCAAACAGAAATTGGGGGAAAATTTAGATGGGTCTCATAATTTAGGAGGGCTAATGATTCTGACTTCAACTGTATTTAGAAGGGTTAGGCAGAATGATTGAGTGTGACTGCTGCCCAGTGATGAGTTTGCAGGGCATCTGCTGCATAAAACATTTGCTGGATAAGTTGGCGGTTCATTGCGCGGTGGCGACCCCTGAATAATAAAGGGGCTAAGCCGAAAAGAAAATGAATGAATGAATGGAAAGAGATCATTTCCTTCGCCAAGTATTTTGTCAGTGCATCAGTCCAGGTTTTCCAACGGACGATGTCCCTTTTCTACTTTATTGTCTTCCTGAACGCCCTCATTATCGTTGGCTGCGTACTGGCGGTGGAAAACTCTGGCGTAGTGTGGACAGATGGCGCAACCATAGCAAAAAAAAAGCACAGTGGCCGCTGGCGGATTTGCGAAAACAAAAACTGCAAATAAAACGTACCTCCTACGACGCATGTTCTAGATAGGGATACAAAATCACATCCAAACCTACAGCTCTCCTGAATCACACACAAACTAAAACATGTCTAAACATCATGTAGTGGGACTGAAGTGCCAGTGACAAAGTGACCCACTACCCCCTAATGCATTTCCGTTATGTATACAATATAAACAATATGGATATTAAAGGAATATCCGGATACATTACGACATCAATGTACATCATAGTATACAAATGAGCACACTGCACGAGGTAATAGGAGATAACATCTCTACTCTGACTGGAACAAACATCAATTGGGATCTGTATATACTAAGTAAAGATGATCTGATATGATGTGTTAGTGAGGGTTTGCAAACCTTAACCCACAGTGTGAAGAAATTACTAAACTAAATTGGCTCAAAATAAAATGTATAAGCGTTTGCGAGTAAGAGAGTGTTTTGTGAGTTAGTGTATACTCTCAGTATTGGGTTGCAACTGGAGGGGCATCCACCGCATAAAACATATGCCAGAGTTATTGGCGGTTCATTCACCTGAGGCAACCCTTGATAAAGCAGGGACGGAGCCAAAGTAAAGTGAGTGAGTGATTTGATGCATTGAGAATATCTCAGACAAATAGGAAACAATATAAGCTAGCCATGGATTCGATTCCCAAGAAATTAATGGACTAAAAAGTGACTAGCTTCCCTCAATGACCTTTGTTTTTTGTTCAAACTACTTATTTCTACCAGTTTCATGAAGTCAAGTTTAAAATCTTTAAAGACCATTATGAAAGAATTTTCAGACTTACACAAGGCTAAAAGCCAGGTTAATTTTCAAATGGCCAGGTTAATACATTTGAATAACAATTAAAAACAAATGTTACTACAAGGAAGTTAATTAAACTATATTAGTAGCTAGAGTTACCGAATAAAATTGTTTTAAAACTTTTTATTGAGATGAAATGTTGGTTATTGGACGGGTGTCGGCCAGATTGGGTAGATTTACACTGTAAAAAGTGATTAGTTACTTAAAAAAAAGAGTTAAACATTTTCCTTAAAAGCAACAAGTTAACTTAACAAAAGAATGTAATTATACCCATTGTAATTTGGAACTGTTAAGCTGGCTTATTTTTATAATGATGCTCATTGTACTCACCTTTTCAATTTTTATTTCAAGTCAACAAATAATTTTTTATAGTAGAAGACTATTTTAGCACGTCTGTTTTCAAATAATTACTGTAATTATCACAATATTACACATTGGTGCGTCATTAAGTCTAAAAAATCTATCCTGTATTACATTTAGAAGACACACTGGAGTCTGGAAGAGCAGATTTATTTTACTGTATGTCATTTAGCTAGATAAAGAAAAGCTGAAAAAAATGTATATATACAGTTGAAGTCCGTTTATTAAAGGATGAATCTGAAAAGACTATTGATGTATGGGACTTTTTCAGAGCTCGACAGGAACTTTATCAATACATGGATCAGTGGATCATGGATAAGTTTCTTTCTCCATTTAACAAGTGTAAATAGGTGTGAATAAAATGGTTGCCTCCTTGTTTTCTCTAGCTTGTAAATTATGTATTTAATTGTGTTTTGTTACTTGTAACCTCTTGTACTGTATCTAACTCTTTATATTCTCATATCACGTCTAATGCCACGTTGAAAATGTGACGCATGCTGCTTTGTTAACAGATTTAAAGGCATTTGTTAGCTCGCGTCACACTGCCGTTTGTCATTGCTATGGCGCTAATGTGTATGCTGTGTGTGCGCGAACTTTGTAAAGACATTGCGTGCGACTCATCGTTGCAGTAAGGCTTGACTTTAACTTCACAGCAAATACATCAAATAATCATTGGGAAAGTTCTTACTGTAGTATTTCTCACAAACGTCAAGCGAGATCTGCTCTCTTCATGTCTGTCACTGTGCTGTTTATCTGATGCAGCCGAGGAGGAGATTGAGGCACACTCTGACAGGCGTGTCGGAACGGTGGACGGTGAGAACTAGCAATAAAGGCACAGGCAACAAAAACAGCTACAGTGTGTTCAAAGCAGAAAATCCAAAACCCAGAAAGGTATAATAAATAATCTGATAAGTTGTGAGCTGAAACTTTACAGAGTTATTCTGGAGACACAAAAGGCTTATCGGAAATCTTGAATAGTGGTAAAATAGATGCCCTTTAATAACTGAATATTTTTTCTTTGCCATATTGACAGTACATTATACTTCATATTATTAAGTTTTTCTTTAATTATTTCCTCAAATAATATTGTAAAAAGGGCGACACGGTGGCGCAGTGGGTAGTATGATCGCCTCACAGCAAGAAGGTCATTGGTTCGAGCCCCGGCTGATCAGTTGGAATTTCTGTGTGGAGTTTGCATGTTCCCCTTGTGTTCACGTGGGTTTCCTCAGAGTGCTCCGGCTTCCCCCACAGTCTAAACACATGCGCTATAGGTGAATTAAATAAACTAAATTGGCCTTATGTGTGTGAATTTGATGTTTCTCAGTACTGGGTTGTGGCTAGAAGGGCATCCGCTGCATAAAACATATTCTGGAATAGTTGGTGGTTCATTCCACAGTGGCGATATCCCTGATTAATAAAGGTACTAAACCGAAAAGAAAATGAATGAATATCGTAAAAAGATGATTTGTTATACTCTCCCATTCACTGTGCTTTCGACTTCCACTACAGAGTAACCCAGAAATGTGCAAAGGGTCTATACAAACTACTAGGAACACCTTAGCAACATCATGACTGAAACCTAAAACACACACCTGCAGGTATTTAACGGAGCTGCCGTGCTTAATGCTTACAATTATAAGATTTCGCGCGACTGAGTCGTAATCTCAGATGAAATTGTAGAAGGAGAGAATAATGACGGTCTTCCAGTGAAGATTACACACACGCACTTCACCCTTCAGCATGACTTCATTTATCAAAACACACCGAAATTAATATACAGCCTGTTTTATGCATTAGATGCTTTAAGTATAACCCAGCACCGATCTAATTTGTAGGTCTTCAGAGTAGCTCCTCGTGATTTCTCATGGAAAAGGGAGTTATTGGAAAAAATAACAGACAGTGGAGAACTTTGAGGAATTACATCTGAGCCCATACGAAAACGTCTTGTCGCGCATGGAAAAACTATTTTGGAGGGAAGCATGTCGGTTCATCAGCATGCTTTGTGGGTTATGCAAATGCCTGGAGTTTCCCGTAATGGGAAGTAAGGGTATTCTGGCCGCGAACTGACATTGTCCATGTCCGTATATGTCTTGTGTATCTCATCAGAGGTTGCTTTTACTTGAGCTTTACGTGATAATGCAATAAAGGTAGGTTAGAGTCATGCTTTTCTTTAAAGTGTATCACAGAAAGAAAAAAAAACAATTATTGGATTTACTTTATTTACTTTAAAAATTTCTGATTTTATGTTGACTTTAAGATAAAATAACACACTTAGGAAGTGCTGTTCGGTTATATGTTTTGTCCTAAATGTGCGCCTAACATGCTAAACCTTTCTGTAACTGTTCATCCTATAAAAGCAGGCCAAAAAAATCTGTTTATAATCCACCAGGCCAAAACCTCCAAGTTCAATTAAAGGTCATTCATTCATATATTCGTTTTCTTTTTGACTTAGTCCCTTTATTTACCAGTGACCTTCTTGCGGTGAGGTGACAGTGCTGACCACTGAGCCGCTGCACCGCCCTCAATTAAAGGTCCTGTAAAAATTAAAATACAATACATTTAGATGTTAGTTTTGATCAGTTTTCAGGATATCTATAAGCTAGTGTGCTCCAAAACAGTGACAAAATGTGCATTTATAAAATATAAAACGAATATAAACATACAAAGCTTGCAAGTGTCACTTCTGCCTAAATGAATCGATGATTTTTTTTCTCGTCACCTCATACTTCAGTTCATCAAATGCTCTCTATCTGACATCTGACATGCCCCACCCAGCCCCCTTCTTCGTATTTGCTTTTCAATTGATGCGCTTCAACTCAACCACTCTCACTGGCAAAGCTTTAATAAAAACTAAATGCTAATAGATGTTTTTTTTTTTTTTTAAAGGGAAGGAGCTACTCTATGCTGGTGTGTGGTTTGCGGTCTGGCACAAAATGGCTGCCGTTGCGTCATCCAGGTGGATGCTGCACACTGGTGGTGGATGAGGAGATTCCCCCAATGTGTAAAGCGCTTTGAGTGCCCAGAAAAGCGATAAATAATGTAAGAAAATATTATTATTAATATTATGTCTCACACTCTTATCATTTTTCATTTGAGATTATGTCAAACATCGAATAAAAAAAAATGCACAATTCAAAGCACTTCACTGGACCTTTAAATACACTACCTGACAAAAGTCTTGTTAACTATTGAAGTTTTATAAACAACAAATAATAACTTGACTTCTAATTGATCATTTTGTATCAAAAGTGGCTTATATGAAAGGCAAAGGCCTTTAGACTACACTTATTTTACCATAATAAAATATGATCATGCCTCGATTTTTAATTAATTAGCACAGTAAGGTCTGACTCTGCTTAGACAAAAGTCTCGTTACTGAACAGAAATAATGCCCAGTATAGAATATAAAGTCATGCTGCAGTGGAAACAGAATTAATATTGTGTCTGACTCCATCATGAGCTTGGAGGACTGCATCCATACATCTCTGACATGACTCAAATCACTGATTAATAAAGTCATCTGGAATGACAAAGAAAGTGTTCTTGCAGGACTCCCAGATTTCATCAAGATGCTTTGGATTCAGCTTTAATGCCTCCATCTTACCCCAGACATGCTCAATAATGTTCATGTCTGGTGACTGGGCTGGCCAAGCCTGAAGCACATTGACCTTCTTTGCTTTCAGGAACTTTAATGTGGAGGCTGAAGTATGAGAAGGAGCGCTATCCTGCTGAAGAATTTACCCTCTCCTGTGGTTTGTAATGTAATGGGCAGCACAAATGTCTTGATACCTCAGGCTGTTGATGTTGCCATCCACTCTGCAGATCTCTCAACGCCCCCATACTGAATCCACCCCCAAACCATGATTTTTCCATCACCAAACTTGACTGATTTCTATGAGAATCTTGGGTCCATGCGGGTTCCAGTAGGTCTTCTGCAGTATTAGTGATGATTAGAATCTGCCACTTTTACAAATGATCGACTAGAGGTCAAGTTATTATGCGTTGCTCATACAACTGGGATCGACGACTTTTGTCAGGTAGCGTACATAACAATTAAAAGTACATCACATCATACCTCAAATGATTATATATTTTTAGGGGTCAGTTCAGATCACAAGCTATGAGCACAAGTAACAGAATACTTAGCAAACACCACTAATAATATCCATAAACACAGGGCTGTCTGAACAGCATAGGTAGCAGCATAGGAAGGCATGATTCTGCTTCTCTGACTCATGTGAGTTATTGAGTTTCCAGACGCGGTTGATCTGGGGTGAAATGTGGCAGTGGAAACAAATCCTCCTTTCCCTGACGAGCCTGTTAGAATGTTCTAGTGAGAGACGCAGACAGAGACAAGAACGAAATGATGATATTATGAGGGAAACAATATGCAGCCCTGTTCTGTGTCACCTACGAGGCGCACGCAGATTCCTGTACAAAACCAGCCTGACATCTAGTGGCGATATGCACCTTACCACCTGGTTTTTAGTGTTTAAAAGAAACAACATCTTGAAAATTTTTGAATATAGGACCAGTGAATTATAGTGAATTATTATCCCTCCTGTATATTTTTTCCTTCAGTTTCTGTTTAGCGGATTGAAGATTTCTTTCAACACATTTCTGAACATAATAGTTTCAACTCATTTCTAATAACTGATTAATTTACCTTTGACATGATGACAGCACATAATGTTTGACAAGATATTTTTCAAGATACTAGTATTTACAGTTAAAACCAGAAGTTTACATACACTCTAAAAGAAGGAACAGAACCATTTTTTTAGATGTCTGATGGTAAATCACACAAAACGTTTACTATTTAAGGGTGTGTTAGGATTACCTAAATGATTTACATTTGCTAAATGCCAGAATAATGAGAGACTTTTTTTTATTATTAATTTCTAGACAGTCAAAAGTTTACATGCATTTCACTGTTGTTTTTTTTTTTAGCTTTGCTTTTAAATTGTATAACTTTGATCAAATGTTTTGGGTATCCTTCCACAAGCTTCTTACAATAGTTTGAATACATTTTGGCCCATTCCTCCTGACAGAATTGGTGTAACAATCAAATCTGTAAGCTGTCTTGCTTCCACAACCTTTTTAACTCTTCCCACAAATTTTCTATAAGATTGAGTTCAGGGCTTTGTGATGGCCACGCCAAAACATTCACTCTGTTGTCCCTCAAGCACATTTTAACTAATTTGGCAGTATGCTTAGGGTCATGGTCTGTTTGTAAGACCCTTTTGTGGCCAAGTTTTAATTTCCTGGCTGATGTCTTGAGATGTTTCTTCAGTATTTCTACATAATGTTCTTTCTTCATGATGCCGTCTATGCTGTGAAGTGGACCAGTCCCTCCTGCAGCAAAAATAGCCCAACAACATGATGCTGCCGCCCCCATACTTCACAGTTATGATGGTGTTCCTAGGCTTGTAAGCTTTCCCCTTTGTCCTCCAAATTTAACACTGGTCATTATAGCCAAACAGTTCAATATTAGTTCCCTCAGACCACAGGAAATGTTCACAGGATATGTTTCTTTTTCCCAGTGTAATTTAGCTAATTGCAATCTGGCTTTTTTGTTGATTCTGGCTTGTTGATTTTCCCATGTTGTCACACAAGGAAGCAGTGAGTTTGAGGATTTCCTTAAATATTATTCTACAGTTGTGCCTCCAATGAACTCAAATGTTGTCAATTAGCCAATCAGAAACTTCCAAAACCTTGACATCATCATCTGAGCTTTTTCAGAGGCAGAATAATCTTATTGTATGTAAACTGGACTTTCAAGAAAAGTTATAACAATCTCTCAAAAAATCTCTCTCTTATTATTCTGCTATTAAGCATAACAGAAATACATTTGATTATCCTAATTTACCTAAAAGAGAAAAAGGTTACTGGCATTAACATCTGACTTTTTTTTTTTTTTAATGGTTATGTGACTTTTTATACAGTGTATGTAAACTTCTGGTTTCAACTGTAGCTCAGGGGCGTTGCTGTACATAAAGCTCTACTGGGGCACGGCACCCTCAAACCCACCCTATATACTTATTAGTTTTTTGATTGATAATACAAAAAAAGTAATTATAAATAAATGTATTATTATTACTATTATTACTATTATTATTATTATTATTATCATCATCATCATCGTCATCATTATTAGTATACAATTATTGTTTTAAATAAACATCAGAGATCAATTCTAAATTTAACAGGAAAACAATGTAAAAACACAACTGGAGTGATATGCTAAGATCATTTAAGAAATCTTCTGCATGAATATTAATTTCATTTGAATGAAATAATATAGAATACAAAAAAAAGATGTTTTATGGAATTATCTGTTGTCTTAGACTTGATACATGGCCGAGAATTTATTAAGTTTTACCTCTCCGACTCATCATCTCTCCTTTCTGCCTCATATGAAAAAAATCTATCAAGAGCCATGCTGTCAAATTAGGATCGCCATCATATTATGTTATTTTTAATAAATTTTTCGACGAGCATGTCAACAACCAGGACTCACAGCGGGAGCAGAGCAGCGTGTCAGCCAGAAGCGCTAGAGTATAGTTTTCTGCGTGCATGTGTCAGTTTGCTTTTTGACTAAACCAAATTGCTTTCACCACCGTTGGGAAGGGCAAGTTAACTGTTACCTGGAGCATGCGCAGATGGTTTGACAAAAGTAAATCTTTGTCGACAATCATTTGGTTATCTAATTAGCTTAAGACCAAACCTCTTTTTCAAGAGTTCACGCTCAGCTGATGATTGATAAAGCGTGTTTGGAAGGCTGTCCTGGGAGAGAGCCCTGAGCTCGAAAGGTCAGGAGATCCCTCTGTTTTATTCAGAGAGGGGGGAGTCTGAGCTCAAGAGAGCTCCCCTGTATTTAAATAGGAACGTGGTTAAGTTGGGGTGGATGGGGAGTTTCTTCAAGACGAAGATGACTAACGTAAGGAAATCTGGCTATTTATGTGCATTTGAATTAATCTGATTGGTATATCATGTGATAGCTAATGCAGGACCAGATGTGGTCAATCATAAGCACATAATCCTTTTATAATTAGTTTATAAATAAACTTCACAAATAACCAAGCATTTTCTAACCCCATATTCTCTCGACTTTCAGCATCACTCCACCACCCCAGCCTCAATTCCCACTTAAGGAGTCATACAGAGCTACAACTCCTGCAGGAGTCTTGCCAAGCCCCATTCCCAGCAGTCACGTGCTAGCAAGAGCCCTAACTGTCCCGCTTGACTCCCGCAGGAGTCTCGACCCGGCTACCTCCCGCAGGAGTCTTCACTGCCCCCTCCCTCTCCCAGACTCCCAAGGGAGTTCAGTTCAATTCACCTTTATTTGTATAGCGCTTTTACAATGTAGATTGTGTCAAAGCAGCTTCACTAAAAAGATCATAGTAAATTGAAACAGTGTAGTTCAGTTTTCAGTGTTCAAGTTCAGTTCAGTTTAGCTCAGTTCAGTGTGGTTTAGTAATCACTACTGAGAGTCCAAACACTAAAGAGCAATCCATCGATGCGCAGCTCAGATCAGATCAGATCCTAAACCATGCAAGCTAGTGGTGACAGTGGCGAGGAAAAAAACTTAACCAATTGGCGATTGGAGTTATGCCCCTACAGCACCGACTCTGGCAGGAGTCAATCACCGTCCCTTCCCAGCCAGATATAGCATTGATATTTGCCTTTTGGGGGATTACTTCTACACACGGCTGCTGTTCCGAGCTAAAAAAGGGATCTTTGAGGCAGTTCATCGAGATCTACCAGAGCACAAACTCCTCTCTTGCCCTGCAAATGGGAGGGAGCCCAGGGCTCGAGGATCTCATGAGCTCAGGGCTCTCTCTCAGGACAGCATACCAAACAAGCTTTATAATCAATTATCAGCTAAGTGTAAACGTTCGAAAGGGACTAAGATGAAAAGAAAATGAATGAATGAATGATCAGATTCTTGTGTCTTGTTCAACATTTTCCTTCGGCTCAGTCTCCATGTCTAGGGTCACCACAGTGGAACAAATCATCAACTCTTACAGCATAGGTTTTACGTAGCGGATGCCCTTCTAGCTGCAATCCAGTACTGGGAAACACCCTTGCACACTTATTTACACACACACACACACACACACACACACACACACACACACACGCATACACTACTGCCAATTTAGTTCATCCAACTCAATTATGGATCGATTCACCTGGAGGAAAACCACACCAACACGGGAAGAACATGCACACCCAGCCCAGCCGGGGCTCAAACCAATAAACTTCTTGCTGTGAGGCGACAGTGTTAACCACTGAGCCAACGTGACACCCCTGTTCATGCCATTATGTAAACAAAATCAGCACGCAAATGTGCATTTTTTCTTGTTTGTTAGCTCTTCTGAAACTCTTCTGTCATATCTAATTGTACTAGAACTACTCAACTCACACTGTACAAGAGTCGAGCCAACAGAGTGATTTTGTGTCATTTCCAACATGTGGAACCACTGTGCACAACCGAATCCCATTCAGACAGATAAGCCGATAGCTGTACATATTTACGTTAGCTCTACAGTTTTATTACAGCCCTGATGTTCTTCATTTTTCAAGATTTTGCAAATGATTCCTAAACATTGTTGTTTCTTTTGAAAACAAATCCGCATATGGATCCATTTTGGCCATTATCAACATTTTTATATCCAAGGACATGAGCAGCTGTTGAAATATGTAATTACGGTAATTCGGTAATGACGTGAAGGCAGTATAAATGCATGATTAGTCATGATTTAATTCTTCTTCTGAATGAAGTCTGATTTTCAAAAGCAGCGGTGTGTAATAAAAAAACGTCTAAAGCATCACATCTGTGTTTATTCTCACTTTTACATAAGCTCTTTGACTGCGAGGCAAGAATTTTTCATGCCCAAACCTGAACCGCTGGGCTCCTCCTGGCTCAGAACAAACACAAAATCACAACATTTATACACACAGGTGACCATAACAATGGAAAAAGATCCCATGAGAAATGTCTGCCATGTTTTTTTTATTTTGTGTGTGTGTGTGTGTGTGTGTGTGTGTGTGTGTGTGTGTGTGTGTGTGTGTGTATGAAAAAGAAAAACATTAAAAGGCACCGATTATGCCTCTTTTTACAAGATGTAAAAAAAGTATCTGATGCCTCTAGAATGTGTATGTGAAGTTTTAGCACTAAATACCACACAAACAATGTTTTATAACTCATTGAAACTGCCCCTTTTAGGCTTTAATCCTAATTATGTCATTTTGGTGACTGCCGCTTTAAATTCAAGTGAGATTGAACCCTTTTCAAAAGAGGGCGGAGCTACAAACGCCTGTGTGATAGCATAGTGGCAGATTCAAAAGCAAGACTAGAGTTCTATGCTAATGAGGGAAAGATAGTCACTAGTGGGCGGGGCTTTCCCCCTCTGATGACACGTACAAAGTGTTTCTGCAGAATTTTGTTATATTCACAGACTGTTGCCACATAACGGTGTTCAAACCCTTTATAAAAGTGATTTTTGCATAATTGGTCCCCTTTAAAGCTTCTGTGTGTACGTTTTTGACTCTTCTAAAGCAAAAAAAATACCATAATATGTTTGCAGATATTTTAGAAACATGCTATGAACATTGTTTATCTGAAAAACAATGCTGAAGTCAGATATTCTGTGTTTTCATTGCCGAAACGTTTGTCTTTGTTTTGGTTTCTTTAACACACCCACTGCCACTTTAACCAATTATATTTCAGTACCGCGGGTTAGAGATCTGCGCGAGACTAAATTTTGAATCCTGCTCCCGCCAGGATTTAGCCCGAACCCGACCACTCCCACTTATAGTCTGCATTTGTTGTCCCACTGCCGGACTGGGGGGAAAACAAAACCGAAAACCACCCAGCTATACCAGACAGCCTATAACACGCTGACTGTATAAACACAAACACACATAAAGCACCAAGCAAGTGACACACACACAGACAGCATCATGCTCTCTCTCATTCACACACACACACCAGACACACACACACGCACGCGCACAGCAACAAACAAGCTAAACCCAGCATCACGCTGTCTCAGTCACACACATACATACACGTGCTTGCTTGCTCGCTCGGGAGTCAGTAGGGATTTTGGTAGATCGCCTACTCCCATCCAAAATTAAAGCAGTTACCGACCGCTCCCGCACATTATTTGGAAATTTATTCCTGCGCCGCAAGAAATCTGGCCGGGTAAAGCCGTGGGAATGCAGACCACTACCCCGGGTTGTCATTCATTCAGTGAAGAAGGCTCTCAAAGCATGCGTCCGTGGCCGAAATGCGTCCTCCGCTGGACAGTAGCAGCCTCTGAAATGAACGTAACATAACCTAAACAAATTAGATTGTAACACACTACGTGATGAGATTTGCAGTGATGAGCAATTAGGCTGTTTGCGCCAGATGAAACACGATACACAAATTCCGCAATTCATAAGCATAAGCACAAAATATGCACTCACTCACAAAATGGTAAGGTTTATAATCTAAATAATACATATTAAAGCTCTTCAACATTATTAAATGTACATGCTAAATCACTGATATGTGTTGCTTTGCACTAAATCACAGTTCTAAAGTTCTATTTCAGATGGTTTATTTTATTTTTAAGATCTGAGCTGAACTATCTGCTGCAGCTTCCTGTAGTTTGGCAATAAATGTCATATGAAATGTCATTCAAACTCACATGATTAGCATTTAACACTGAATAAAGCACATGAGGTGTACCTGAGGTGATCACTGTCATTTGGTTTTACATTAAACAAAACAGGGCAACACAGTGGCACAGTAGGTAGTGCTGCCGCCTCACAGCAAGTAGGTTGCTGGTTCGAGCCTCAGCTGGGTCAGTTTCTGTGTGGAGTTTGCATGTTCTCCCTGCGTTTGTGTGGGTTTCCTCCGGGTGCTCCGGTTTCCCCTACGTTAGGTGAATTGGGTAGGCTAAATTGTCTGTAGGGTATAAGTGTGAATGAGTGTGTATGGATGTTTCCCAGAGATGGGTTGCAGCTGGAAGTGCATCTGCTGCGTAAAAACATATGCTGGATAAGTTGGCGGTTCATTCCGCTGTGGCGGTCCCATATTAATAAAGTGACTAAGCCGAAAAGAAAATGGATGAATGAATTAAACAAAACACACATTTAATGCACATGTGTGTATAAACGTCATGTTATTTAAAGGCTCTAGATCTATAAATGTTAACATCTTCAAACAAGAGCTGGAACTGTTTTTAAATTTCATTTTCATTCCATTTCATTTTCTTGTCGGCTTAGTCCCTTTATTAATCCAGGGTCGCCACATGGGAACGAACCGCCAACTTATCCAGCAAGTTTTTACGCAGCAGATGCCCTTCCAGCCGCAATCCATCTCTGGGAAACTGTTTTTAAATGCCATTTAAATTTCTAGCAACAAGAAAAACTTCACAAATGTGTGCTTCATTTAATATTCCTCATTAATATTATGGCCACATGGTGGCTCAGTGGTTAGCACTGTTGCCTCACAGCAAGAAGGTCACAAGTTCGAGTCCCAGCTAGAGCATGGTATTATGGATATAATAGCCATTTCGTCACCTTAGAATTATAAAGTTGACATTTTTGTTAAAATTGAGTTGACATATTCTTACTAATTGACAACTTATTTACATTATGGGATGTTTTTTTATTAGTTGTTTACATTTTAAGACTTTATTTAAAAAAACAAATGTTACACTCATACTGTTTGCTAAATGGAATGCAAAAACTTTAAAGCTTAATATCTCAGAATCATTCAGAACGCAGAGAGAACCTTATAATTCGAAGGTGACGATATGTACAGCTGTATGAAGAGAGACTTACGAGCAGAGCAAGATATTATTCCAACCAGTAAAAGTGTTTTGGTGGCACAGTAGCTCAGTTTCTGTGTGGAGTTTGCATGTTCTCCCCTTGTTGGTGTGGGCTTCCTCCAGGTGCTCCGGTTTCCCCCACAGTCCAAACACAAGTGCTACAGGTGAATTGGATTAACTAAATTGGTCATAGTATATGTGTATGAATGAGTGTAGATGTTTCCTAGTATTGGGTTGCTGCTGGAAGGGCATGCGCTGCGTAAAACATATGCTGGATAAGTCGGCGGTCGTGACCCCTGATGAATAAAGGGACTAAGCTGAAGGAAAATGAATGAATAAATGTAACGTTTTTGGTTGTTTTTGCAATACAATAAAATGGGATGACTGCAAAGTGTCCAAAGTGATGATTTCTGCTTTTATTTTTGAGGTTGCATTCCTCCTCCTGTTTCTCCCATTGTTTATTCACTAGGATTCCACAATTCCGGCCAGATCATCCACCTGTTTTACTGTAACCAAAGTTCCACTGCTGTGCCTGGAAACTGGGCTCCAGCAAACACTTCTGGTGAGTCGGTGGGCACGGGTGAATCACGGAGGAATGGGGTTACGCAAAGTTTTCTGAAGGAGAAATCTACTCCCATCTGAGGAATCAGCAGACTGGAACAGCAGGGCGCCGCCAACATCTGAACACCGATTCAAAGATTTCTCTTCTGCTAATGCCTCAGAACCAATTTATAGATTAGGTTTTATCAAAACTTATTAATAAATGGAATCAGCTTAAATGAATGTTTGCTATTAGTTTACTCAGGACCAGGACCGGACAGAATATGCAGACATTTTTTTGCTATTTCTGCACACTGACTTTTATACAAATTAATTCAAAATTATTAGAGCTCCTGTGATTTTTTTTTTTTCCTTGTTTAAATATTTCCCAAATGATGTTTCACAGAGCAAGGAATTTTTCACAGTATTTCCTACAATATTTTTTCTTCTGGAGAAAGTCTGATTTGTTTTATTTTTTTCTAGAATAAAAGCAATTAAAACCATTTTAAAGTCAATATTATTAGCTCCCTTCAGGTTCAAGGTCCCTTCAAGGTTTTTTTTTCAATTGTCTATAGAACAAACAGCTGTTATACAATGACTTGCCTAATTACCCTAATGTGCCTAGTTAAAGGGCCATGAAACCCCCTCGTTTCAGCAGGGTGTTTTCACACCTCTACTTTGGAAAAAGTCAGAAAAGTGGGCGTGTCCAGCTCTGTTTAGGGGGGAGTGTCGGAGGAAGAAAAGAGGCTTGGTGTGGGAGTGTCTATTTGGGCACGCTGAATTTCAGAGTCAAAACACACAACCACAGCGGACAATGTGACTGTGTTTACATGGACATCTGTAGTCAAATTATTTGCCAGATTATTAAATGGTGGAATTTAACTGCAGTTTGGCTCTTTCATTCAGGGAATTCATTCATGTCCCTCCCGACAAATGAGATATTTGATTCGAGGCGCTGCTCTAAGCGTGTATTTTTACATGCAATGTTTGATACCGCACGGCGAATGAGAGAAAAAAAACTCAGCATTTCCCGGAAACTTAGATGCACTCGGCAGGTAGCGTCAGAAAGCCGCGTGTGTTATTCCGGTCACAAAATCCAACACGAGGTTATAGTTTGGTTGTAACTGTTAGTGCTAACTTGTTTACACTCGTTGCAATAGTTTGTTTGATACGAATAAAATACAAACTGAATAAACAAAGAGCACTGGTCGCTCACTTACTAAATCTGTAGAGACAGGACAATCCACAGCAACTAGAGCCGCGTCTTTATTAAGAGGAGACTAAAGCGAATCCGGTTCTCAGCGTTTGCAGATGAGAACAGCTCTCAGGTAAACAATAATCCTCCTTGGACACGTAAGTTATTGTTGTCGCGCGTTGCGTACACTGTTAATCCACACGTGACTCTGAGCTCTCACAGAACTTAACGGCAGCAAACTATAAAAGCAACACTTCACGCTTGTTTTGCCAATACAACGTGGCGTCTCTGCCATCTACACTCTGACAGTAATGAATATTAATGAAGTTGCACAATAGAGCGCGCTGATTGGTTTGAACCAAGCCCTACTCATGCATTAATGCATCACACTGTAAGACGTAATAAGACACACTCTGGCACAGACGTCCAGTCTGCACGCTGGAATACACGCTATTATGTCCTGACTGTGACGCAGCTTCAAAAATTCGTTTCAAACCGGAAGTACAAATTTGCTTGAAATAACGCAAAAACAACCAATTTACACTTTTTAGTGAAATATAGGTGTCCTAATAGTGTTTTTAGCAGTGTGGGACACATATAGGACTGTCAACAGCTCAAAAAATGTGTTTTGGTGTTTCGTGACCCTTTAAGGCACGAATAAAAATATATTTGAGTGAATAAATAGACTCAATGAGGGGCAATAAGATCTGCACAGATTTTGTGTGGGCCTAATGACCTTTGTTCTACAGTAAAACATAAAATAATTTTTTTTGCTGAAACTGTGGTCCTTGATGATTTATAAAATGCAAATTGGCATTTTTAGAGTCTAAAAAAACACATACAGGCAAAAGAAAATAAATAAGTATGTGTGGTGATACGTTTAGGTCTTATAAAGCAGATTACACTCACCACCCTCTTTATTAGTTACACCTGTCCAACTGCTCGTCAACGCAAATTTCTAATCAGCCAATCACAGAGCAGCAACTAAATTCACTTAGGCATGTAGACACGGGCTGTTTCTCAATTCCAAGAACGCAGAGAACGGACTTGCGTTCTTGTGGAGACCGGTCTTGCCAGGTGTCCTTGGAAGAACGAACTCTGGAGACCACGAGAACAGAGAATGCATCCTCTGAGAAATGAGATGCTGGTTCTTCCTGATGGTCACATGACCTTCACGCATTTATAATGGGAAATTATGTAAACATTACAGCATTCATACAACGATTTATTGTTTTTCCCCTTTTCAAAATATGTACTCTGCATAAAAACATTATTAATATACGTTGCACAATATAAATAAAACAGATTTTAACATGAATTTCAGCAAACAAACACCCTTAATGTGTTCATTCCTTTATTAAGATGCTCATGGTGATGTTTATATTCACCATTTAATTTAGGGAAATTCCTGTGGTAAATAAGTTATATCTCTCAACTTTAACAATAAACCTATATTAAATGCTGTGCTTCCCACCTCCAGATGCAATGACTTTTGGGACTTCAAAAGCGAGATCGGTGCCAAGTCTGCATCGTTGCATCCTCGATATCAAGAACACATCCACTGTTCTTGCGGTCTTGAGTATTGAAACTGAACTTTGGCAGCTGATGATGACGTTACACGAGAACACGAGGACACAAAATCACTATAGAACGCATATTGAGAAACAGACATGGTCAAGACGATCTGCTGCAGTTCAAACCAAGCATCAGAATGATGAAGAAAGGGGATTTAAGTGACTTTGAATGTGGCATGGTTGTTGGTGCCAGACGGGCTGGTCTGAGTATTTCAGAAACTGCTCATCTACTGGGATTTTCACGCACAACCATTACAGAGAATGATCTGAAAGAGAGAAAATATTCAGTGAGCGGCAGTTCTGTGGGCGTAAATGCCTTGTTGATGCCAGAGGTTAGAGGAGAATGGCCAGGCAACCATAACTCAAAAAAACACTCGATACAACCAAGGTCTGCAGAAGAGCATCTTTGAACACATGAACACCCTCTGATAAGTTTTAACTCCTGCTGCGACATTCGGATGGTCAGGTCAGAGTTTGACATCCACAACATGAAAGCATGGATCCATCCTGCCTTGTATCAACAGTTCACACTGGTGGTGGTGGTGGTGGTGTAATGGTGTCGGGGATATTTTCTTGGACACTTTGGGCACATTAGTACCAACTGAGGATTGTATCAACACTACAGCCTCCCTTAGTAATGTTGATGACCATGTCCATCCCTTTATGACCACAGTGTACCCATCTTCTGATGGCTACTTCCAGCAGGATAAAATGTCAAAGTGTGAATCATCTCAGACTCGTTCCCCTTCGGGGGGAACTTCAGCACTATAAGTGGATTTGATTTGTAAAATCCACGCATTGGGAGGTTCGGTTCAGAAGCTACTCGTCTGAAAGAGTATTGAACGGGCCAATTAAGAATGAATTGGCAGCGCAAGCCTGCGCAGGTGAGCGGCATAAGCAATCAACTGAGTATATAAGCTCACCTGGCGCCAGCAGACGCTATCCTTTTCGCTTCAGAGACTTTCTGATCGAGTCGATGAGGGTTCCTCCTGCTGTGACCAGCGATTCTGAGCGAACGAGAGCATTCTCCCGGTCCAGAGTGTGTACACGCAGTGGCAGACGGTCGAGCTGGGTTTCTCCCTTGCCTGGCGTTCTTTGGGTCCGGTCCTCCAGAGCGGTGCGTATAAAGTTGCAAACTTCACAGAAAGAGCAACACAGTCGTGCAGCACGTCCTTATCAGGACGGCGCTCCGACTGTGCGTTTCTGGATGCGGTGGTTTCCTGTCCTCGGATGATGGGCGCGGGCACTGCGTTACATGTCTGGGGGTCCAGCATGTTAATGCGCTGCTCGCGGGCAGTTCATGTCGTCATTGCGATGCCATGACTGTTGCGCAAGATCGCGGTTAGCCTTTGCAAAAGGGTGAACCACCCCAGTTGTCCCCTGCTCTGCAGCGGGCACTCGGGCAGATCTGAGGGTTTCAGCGAGAGATAATCCGTCGCCCACGGGCCCGCGGACCTCCCGCTCCTCTAAGCGCTCCATCCAAGCTTCGGGCGGGGGAAGCGATCCGTCTAACAGATGGTAGCCCTTACGCCCGATGACACCGGAGACCAGATGTCCACCGCGGCATCGGAGGGTGGGCTTTCATTGTCCGATGATGATCCAGACCCGCTCGCCCCCTTCGGGCTGGTGAGCGCTGTCACTACGGATCCTGAAACGGACATGTTAGCCGTGCTTTCCCGGGCTGCTTCGGCCGTGGGTTGGAGATGGTTTATCCCCCAGCTCCGCGGCCGGACCGACTAGAGGGGCGTTCCCTTCTTCCCGGAGGTGCACAGTAGGCTCACGCGGTCTTGTAAAGCACTTTTTTCTGCTCGTGCTGCGTGTTCCTCCACCCTAACCACTCTTGACGGTGAAACAGCCAGGGGGTATGTGGCGATTCCTCAGGTTGAGTGCGCGATGGCGGTAAATCCGCGCGGCGCCTCTTCTTGGCGGGATCCGCCTCGTCTCCCATCCAAAGCCTGTAAGTTATCTACCTCCCTCGGAGCTAGAGCTTACATAGCTGCGGGCCAGGCTGCTTCAGCCTTGCATGCGATAGCCACCTACTAGCGCTACCAAGCGCAGGCGCTGGCCGAGCTGCACGAGGGTGGGTCCAACCCAGGCTTACGAGCTTCGCACCGCCGCCGACTTAGCTCTTCGGACTACTGAGTCCGCTGCGTGTGCGTTGGGAAGGACGATGTCCACATTAGTGGTCCAGGAGCGCCACCCCTGGCTGATATGCGCAAAGTCGACAAAGTCCGCTTTCTTGACTTCCCCATATCCCCAGCCAGGTTCGGCGACACTGTCTGTGAATTCACCCAGGAATTCAAGGCGGTGAGAGAGCAGTTGGTGGGTGATGTCTTATCGGCGGTCCGTAGCCCGCTCCGCCCGCCGTGCCATTCATACCTGCTCCTCGCCGAAGGCGCCCGCCTACGAGAGCTGCTCCGCCCCCGCACACGCCTCAGGCGAAGCGAGCGCGTCGGGCACCTCGGAAGCAGGCAGCCCCCCTGCCCAGAACGCCGCTAAGTCCGGCAACGGACCGCGAAGCGCCCCTGGGACAGGCCATCTGGAGAAGAGGGAACTTGCTCTTTCCCCGCTGGAGGGCGGGGCCCCATTTCCAACGGCACTTTTTACTGCCATGAAAACATTATGAAAGGGCACTTTTCACTTCCCCAGATGTGACAGCCCGAAATCTGCCAGTCTGGGACGCTATGCTTTCTAGCTTGCAGATTCGGTGCGTTTCGCCAGTGGCTCACAAGCGCTGGGAGGACGGTCTCCTTTCTCCCACCCCTCGAGCCTCCCCTCCGGAGCTCGGGTTTGGAGTGAGAGCAAATATCTCACCTCCAGCTTTTCCGTGGGACCCGCGAGCTTCCCGGATCAGCACACCCACTCCGCGCTGCCCCACTGCTGGTACGTCAGCGATTGTAGCGATGAGTCCATTAGCGAGAGCTCTGCCTGCCTGGTTAGCGCGGGCCAGCTCTTCGCGGTGGCTCATACGCACAATCAGACTCGGCTATGCGATTCAGTTCGCGAAACGGCCCCCCAAGCCACGGGTGTGTATTCACCAGGGTCAGCCCCCTGTCCGCCCCTGTCTTGCGAGAGGAGATTGCTGTCCTCCTGGCGAAGGATGCAATCGAGCCGCTCCCTCCAGCCGAGATGGAGAGCGGGTTTTACAGCCCACGCTTCATCGTGCCCAAAAGAGCGGTGGGTCACGGCCAATCCTAGATCTGCGCGTTTTGAACCGCTGCCTGCACAAGCTGCCGTTCAGAATGCTCACGCAGAAGCGCATCCTCCGGTGCGTTCGTCCTCTGGGTTGGTCTGCAGCATTAGACCTGATGGACGCGTATTTCCATGTCTCCACTCTTCCTCGCCACCGACAGTTCTGCGGTTTGCGTTTGAAGGTCGAGCTTGGCAATACAAAGCCCTCCCCTTCGGGCTCTCTCTGTCTCCGCGGGTCCTCACCAAGCCCGCGGAGGGTGCCTCAGCGCCCCTTCGGCTCGCGGGCATCTGCATACTCAATTTCTTTACGACTGGCTGATTTTTGCCCTCTCTCAGAGCAGTTGATTATGCACAGAGACAAAGTGCTCTGGCACTTCCACCTGTGGGGGTTTCAGGTCAACCGAGAAAAGAGCAAACTCGCCCCCGTGCAGAGGATCTCTTCTCTCGGGCTGGAGCTGGACTCGGTCACCATGGCTGCGCGCCTCTCCGGAGAGCGCGCTCAGCTGATGCTGTACTGTCTGAGAGAGCTCGACAGTAAAATAGTGGTCCCACTGAAACTATTTCAGAGGCTCCTGGGGCATATGGCATCCGCAGCCGCTTCATGCCGCTCGGATTATTCTATATGAGACCACTTCAGCACTGGCTTCACGATCGAGTCCCCAGACGCGCATGGCACGCGCGCGCACACCGAGTCTCTGTTACTGCGCTGTGTCGCCGCGCCCTCAGCCCTTGGAGCGACCCCTCGTTCCTACAGACCTGGGTGTCTCTAGAACAGGCGTCCAGTCTTGTTGTCGTTTCAGCAGACACTTCCAACACGGGCTGGGGGGCTGTGCGTTGCGGGCATGCGGCTGCGGACCTGTGGAAAGGTACCCAGTTGCATTGGCATATCGCCTGGAGCTGTTGGCAGTGTTCCTCGCTCTCCACCGTTTTTTTCCGGTGCTGGAGCGGCAACACGTGCTGGTCAGGACGGACAGTACGGCGGCGGTGGCGTATATCAGCCGTATAGGGGGTATGCGCTCTCGCCGCATGTCTCAGCTCGCCCGCCGTCTGCTCCTCTGGAGTCATCCGCGGCTGAAATCGCTGCACACCATTCATATTAAGGCAAGCTCAACCGTGCAGCCGATGCGCTCTCACGGCAGCCTTGCGTCCTGGAGAATGGAGACTCCACCCCGAGTCTGTTCAGCTGATATGGGCGCGATTCGGGGAAGCCCAGATCGATCTGTTGCTTCCCCCGAGATCGCTCATTGCTAGTTGTTCTTTCCCTGACCGAGTGCTCTCGGCACGGATGCACTGGCTTACAGCTGGCCTCGGTGCACGCGCAAATACGCGTTTCCCCCAGTGAGCCTGCTCGCGCAGTTACTGTGCAAGGTCAGGAAGAGGACGAGGAACAGGTTGCTGGTTGCGCCCCTCTGGCTCAACCGGACCTGGATGTCAGAGCTCTCCCTCGCGATAGCCCTCCCCTGGCAGTCCCTTCGAGAGAGCACCTACTCTCTCAGGGACAGGGCACCACCTGGCACCCTCGCCGATCTTTGAAGAGATTGTAGACGCGAGGAAGACTTAGGTAACCTCCGATTGCGGTGGCTAATACCGTCACTCGGGCTAGAGCCCCCTCCCCGAGCGCGCCTATGCCCTGACGTGGAGTCTATTCACTGAATGGTGTGTCTCTCGCTGAGAAGACCCCCGTAATTTGCCAGATCTGCGTTGTGCTTTCTTTACGCCGAGAGAAGCTGGAGAGCAGGCTGTCGCCCTCCACACTCAAGGTTACGTGGCTGCCATCTCCAATCTCATAACGCGGTGGCTGGCAGCACCGTGGGAACGCATAACCTCATCATCCGGTTCCTCAGGGGCGCTAAGCGAATTAATCCATCCCGCCCCCTCTCATGCCCTCTTAGGATCTCGCCCTCGCTACACAAGCCGCGTCAGATCCCTTCGATCCTCGACTCAGTATTTTTCTGTCCCTGAAGACAGCTCTGCTGGTCGCGTTGATATCGATTAGAGGGTCGGGGACCCGGAGGCATTTTTCGGTCAGTGACTCGTGCCTGTAATTGGGCTGGCTTCTCTCACGTCCTGAGACCCCGCCCGCGATATGTGCCCAAGGTTCCTACCACTCCGTTTTAATACGAGGTAGTGAGCCTGCAAGCGCTGCCCTCGGAGGAGGCAGACCCAGCCCTTCTTTATTGTCCAGTTCGCGTTTTGCGTATTATCCGGACCGCACTCAGAGTTTAGATCATCTGAGCAGCTCTTCGTCTGTTATAACGGTCGGCAGCAGGGAAGTGCCGTACCGAAATAAGTTCCCACTAGATTGTGGATGCCTTTCTTTCACTATCAGAGCCGAGATGAGCCGCGTCCCCCGAGAGCGCGTGCGCACTCCACTCAGAGTTTCGCATCCTCTCGAGCGCGCGCACGCGGCGCCCCTCTAACAGACTTCTGTAGAGCTGCGGGCTGGGTGACACCCAACACATTTGCAAGGTTTTACAATCTGCGAGTGGAGCCGGTTTCCTCAAGGGTATTAGGTAACCCTTGGTGATTGAGGAAACAATTCGGTAGGGTGTTGAAACACGCTTGCTGCGCCATTTTCCCTAACACGGAGATACGTGCGCCTTTTTATCTGTCAGTAAAGTTCCCCGTCAGGTGAGCCCTGCAGATTCCTCCGTGGCCCCCAGCACTGACTCAGCGGAGGAGTCACTTGCTGGCCCACTACGTTGTAGGTCTGCCCGCTGGTCAGCCCGCGTTTTGGGTAAAGGTGCCTGCTATGCGTGATCCCCACTAGGCGATCCCATATGCTTATTCCGCCACGGTTAAGTCCCCCCCCTGGGCGGACCCGTGTCTTCCCTCCCCGCTAACCACTCTTTTGCTATGCGTACTCCCCCTTTTTAGGGCTAGTCCATATGTAAATTCTGCCATCTATCCCCCCTCGGGTAACGGATGGCCTCCGCAGCGTCCTCCCTATCGGGATTGCACGCTTCCCAACGTACTGTCGTATTTCCTAGAATTATCTAGATGCTCACGACTTCCCAAAAAATATATCTAAATCCGTAAAACTTCTGTTGAAGTAGGATAAATTAGGGCCAGGGACACGTTGGAGGACCGCGCCCCCCATGATGCGGGTGCGTCACGCTTGCTTGACTATCTCCTCATCGGGGGTGTTGGTAAGGTGCAGTCATTATGGCGCTTTCAATGGGCTCCCAATGCGTGGATTTTACAAATCAAATCCACTTATAGTGCTGAAGTTCCCCCCGAAGGGGAACGTTCGAGGTTACTAAAGTAACCCTTTGTTCCCCGAGGAGGGGAACGGAAGCACTATACTCCGTCGCCATAATGACTGTCCCTTAGCTGTTGAAAGTCTCTTCAGCTTAAAAAGGATAGCGTCTGCTGGCGCCAGGTGAGCTTATATACTCAGTTGATTGCTTATGCCGCTCACCTGCGCAGGCTTGCGCTGCCAATTCATTCTTAATTGGCCCGTTCAATACTCTTTCAGACGAGTAGCTTCTGAACCGAACCTCCCAATGCGTGGATTTTACAAATCAAATCCACTTATAGTGCTTCCGTTCCCCTCCTCGGGGAACGAAGGGTTACTTTAGTAACCTCGAACGTTTCTTGAACAGGACAATGAGTTCACTGTACTCAAATGACCTTCACAGTCACCAGTTCTCAATCCAATAGAGCACCTTTAGGATGTGGCAGAATGGGAGATTGGCATCATAGATGTGCAGCCGACAAATATGTAGCAATTGCGTAATGCTATCAAGTCAATTTAGACCAAAATATCTGAGGAATATTACCTTGTTGAATTTATGCCATAAAGGATTAGGGCAGTTCTGAAAGCAAAACTAGTACTAGTAAGATGTACCTAATAAAGTGGCCGGTGAAAGTATCTCTCACACCGTAATTACAGATTGTCAGAAATGTACACAGCTGCCTCTAGTGGATTTACAAGAAATGGCATGTATGAGAAAACGTGCCCTAGTAACTGTACACAGCGCCCTCTAGTGGATTTGCGAAAACAAAAACTACAAGCCGAAGTAGCCATGAACACGTAATTTGTGGTTCCCAAAAAATCAAATAAGCCTGCATGGGATGTAAAAAAGTTCAAATTCTTGGTTTCCGTCCACCATTGCCTAAATCTTGGATAGCCCAAGGGTAAACCAGTCCCTCTAAGAAGTTCACGCTCTCCAACCCAGAAGTGTTTCATTTTCAGTTTGTGATTTACTGCATTGAGTGACAGAGCCAGAATATAAATAGCGATAGAAACAGGATGAGGACATATCGCGACCCCTGACCACCCACATGAGTATTAAAGCAATATTTCACCCAGAAATGACAATTATGTCATGATTTACTCCTCCTTTACTTGTTCCAAACATGTTTGAGTTTCTTCTTTCAAGCATAAAATAAGATATTTTGAAGAATGCTAAATACCTGTCACTTCAGCAGAATTTGCTTTTCCTCTATGGAAGTCAGTAGTTACAGGTTTGCAGCTTCTTTAGAATATGTTATTTTGTGTTCAACATAATAAAGCAGGGGTTTTCAAAGTCTAAGACAGCGGGCCTCCCTTTTGACACAACTATCCATTGGCGCCCCCCTCCTCCCAAACACGCGCGCGCACACACACACACACACACACACACACACACACACACACACATATATATATATATATATATATATATATATATATATATATATATATATATATATATATATATATATATATATATATATATATATATATACACAGTATGTATAAGAAACAGACAGATGTCAGACTGTTAACTCACTTTTATCATCATTTGCATGAAAATGCAATTATTTACAGCCAAAATATCTTGACAAACCACACTTAAAGGTCGTGGTTCATCAGCTCGTCCTGTCCACATAAATCCTAAACTCAATTACTGATCATCATATCGTCGTCTTTTGGGTTTAAGTCCTGAACTTGAAGGCTTTGAATCGGGAGTCTCAGAAACCGATTCATTGCAGGCACGTGCACACATAGGGCTCAACCTGTGCAGTGCACATGCCCTTTTTAGTCCTGGATAGAAAGTGCCCTTCCAAAATGATCAAAAGTGCCCCCGCGACGCGGCACACCCTCGGTCCCGCCCTTCAGTAGGCGCGCGACAACACTGCTCTTGTGCACGCACGCGACAACACAGCTGATCAGAACGCGCGCGACAGACAGACCCCACCCTGTATTGGCGGGCTTGCCAAAACAGCAGCGAATTCACAGCTATGGCCTTCTGGGTAAAAAAGGTTTTCTTATTTTTGACGTATTTTTTTTTTTTTTTGCTTTGTTTAATTAAAACGTTTAAAAATAATAAAAAATACATATAATAATTAAACTTAAGAATTATATTTTTATTATATATTTTTCCCGCGCCTCCCCTGACATGCCCTGGCACCCCCCAGGGGAGGCGCGCCTCACACTTTGAAAACCCCTGTAATAAAGAAACAAATAAAGATTTAAAAACACTTGAAATAGCAAGTACATTTTCATTTTTGGGCGACCTATCTCTTTATTCCTTCATGTACTGGAAGACTACGAGTGGGTATTTGTGTGTTCATATCCGTAAATATTCATTTATTCATTTTCTTTTCAGCTCAGTCCCTTCATTAATCTCGGGTCGCCACAGCGGAATGAACCGCCAACTTATCCAGCACATGTTTTACGCAGCTGATGCCCTTACAGCCACAACCCATCACTAGGAAACATCCATTTAGCTCACCCAATTCACCTATAGCACATGTCTTTGGACTTGTGGGGGAAACCGGAGCACCCGGAAGAAACCCACGCGAAGATGAGGAGAACATGCAAACTCCACATAGAAATGCCAACTCACCTCACCGAGACTCAAACCAGCGACCTTCTTGCAGTGAGACGATCGAGCTACCCACTGCGCCACTGTGACGCCCATCTCCAAATGTAAGCAACAGAAATGCCAGCCTGATCTCACGAGGAAACGCTAGTATTTTACGTTTTGTTAGTTTAGTGACTAACTCATACGAGTTCAGTCGTACAAAAATTTACGAAGGGGGCGTGACACCCAACCCCACCCCTAACCCCAACCATCATTGGGTGATGAGCAAATCACACTAAATTGTACGAATTAGATTGTACGAATTCATACAAATTAGCCACTAAATCAAAAAGTTACGAATTGCCGTGAGATATCGTTGGAAATAGTGATGCTTGTTTGGTCATCTGGTATTAGCTGAATGACATGAAGCTCCATTAACAGCCCATAAACGACTCAATCTCACCATCAGACACTAACATGCTTGAGGTTCATCGAGTGCTAAGAAATGACCTAAGAAATGACTATCAAGACTTTCACTGCGTCCCAATTCATAGAGGAATTGTTCACAAAACTAGCAATGTGAGCTAACAAAATTAAAATGGCCTGCTTTGATTTCACGTGAGCTATAAGACATTGGTTCCCGACAGGGGGGGTCGCGGCCCACAAGGGGCCCTCAGCGAGCTTTGTGGGGTGTCAAGTCATATTAAAAAAAAAAATCTTAGCAGTGGACAATTAGGAGAATGATCATGTTGCCTTTAGTTCATTTTATCCCCTAGCTCAGTGGTCCTCAATCACCGGTCCGTGGATCAATTGGTACCGAGCCGCACAAGAAATCATGAATTATTTCCATTTTGTTTATCTGAGTCTGAACAATGCTTTATTTTGAAAAGTCTTTTATTTTGAAAAATGGCCGTATTCTCTCGGTTACGTCTCGGTCACCTGATCACCCAAATTTAACCCACAAGCAGCAAAATGAGTAAGAAACAGACGTCTTTGGAAAGTGTCTTTGCTAAGAGGGAAAAGGCCCAGTGAATGTGACCACGAACTGCCAAGGAATGGATCTACAACCCACTTGTCAACAAATCAGCTGAATCCACCATGGCTGTGCAAGATCAACTGGAGATTGCAAATAATGGCGGCCTTTAAGCGGGCGTTCGCATATCTCGTATTTCTAGAGTCTGCACAAGTTTGTTGTTTCCAATGGAGGTGCGCGGCTTGCATGCACAATCGTCGTGACGCACTCGTACCAATGAACCCGGGGAGTCACGTGACAAGAACTAACTGATCAGCTTCAGCTTGAATGGAATATTCACATTTCGGTAAGACAATTTTTTCTCAGACAAACACAGAACACACAAACACTGCAGTCCTTTGTACTTTTCTCTATGAATAAACCTTGTATCAGAGAGCGACAGCAGTGTTTTGCCAGTTTGTCATCCTCTAATAAACGGTTGATGGTTACACAGTAACCTACGAAACACCCCCAACCCCCCACAGTAAAATTGTCAAGCGTTGACTGGTGCGTGGTGATAAACAGGTTGAGAATCACTGCCCTGGCTGACCAAAAATCCGTCCTCCTTAAAAAAAAGACACACTGATTCACCTCACAGCAATCCTCACACTAATTGATAGAGCATAACAAATAACATGCAAGCAGTAAATTGTAACAGCCCAGGGGTGTCAAACTCAATTCCTGGAGGGCCGAAGCCCTGCATAGTTTATTTCCAACCCTGCTCCAACACACTTACCTGTAGGTTTCAAACAAGCCTGAAGGACTCAATTAGTTTGATCAGGTGTGTTTAATTATGGTTGGAACTAAACTGTGCAGAGCTGCGGCCCTTTTAGAACGGAGTTTGACACCTGTGTAATAGCCTATATTATTTTTTCCCCTTATACACCAGTGTGAATTCTGATATTTTTGTTGGGTCAATTTAAAGGCCAAATGCTTACGTTTTTCAGTTACAAATGGCCTTCCGATGTTTTGCTTTATATTTTACATTAGGCTATTATTCAATCATTCATTTTCTTGTCGGCTTAGTCCCTTTATTAATCCGGGGTCACCACAGCGGAACGAAACCCCCAACTTATCCAGCACGTTTTACACAGCGGATGCCCTTCCAGCTGCAACCCATCTCTGGGAAACATTATGCTATTATTAGTGCATAAACATATCTAGATATAGTAATAAACATACAGTTTGTTTAAAAACAAAATTTTTGTCATCATTAGTGCAAACTTATATGAGCGATTATATCATTAAATGTGGAGGGGGCCTTACAATATTTTTCCAGGGAAAAAGGGGGTCTCAGGCAAAAAAAAAAAGGTTGGGAACCACTGCTTTGAGAGACCTTAAAACATATGCAGGCAACACAAAATTAATATCTTGGCTTCTGATAAGGAGGCAAAAAAACTGAATCTTACATACAACATGATTATCTGCTCCTCAAGAGAAGATGCTGTTGTTTTACAAGAAAGCAGAAAAATATTTATGAAGTGACAGCAGAGTCTTCAGGGCATTACCTGAACATGCTCATTGCAAACCCGGTTAACCTGTTGCTTTAAATTCCCTCCCCTGATGGCAATGAGCCCATGGCGGACGCTGGACCTCCAGACGCGAGCAGCACCGAGATGACACTGGATTTATGACGAGCGAGCTCTTGTTTTTTAATGAGTGGAAAACAGAACCATGGGCCATGTTCACATATCTGGCTCGGAAAGTATTCTAGAGGCCTTCCAGCTGTTGGACACGTCCCATTCAACGAGCAATAAAGATGCTATAAAAAACGTAAATAGCAATGCCGTGTGCATGAGTGTGATCGTCTTCATGTGAGAAACAGAGAGAGTAACAAAGTGAGGGTGCTTTTACAAATTTTCATTCATAATACCATAAGATATAGTCATTGAAGGCTGTCATGACACCTGTAATAACGTATTATTATTATTTGTATTATATAAATGTTTATTTTTAAAATAAAAAGATATGTATATGATATATATTTATTTATAATATGTACTTTATGTATATAAAACATTATTTTTATCTATTAAATATTTATTTTAGTAATATTATATTAATTTATCTGTAAATCATTTATTTTTATCTAATAAAATATATTTTTATTATATTTTATTATTATTACTTTATTATATTTTATATTATTATTATTATTATTATTATTTCTGTACCAATATTATTATGTCTAAAATATCTGTACACAAATATGTAACAATAATACTACTACAACTACTATTACTACAAATAATAATAATAATAATAATAATAATAATAATAACACTAATAATAATAATAATAATAATAATAATAATAATAATAATAACACTAATATTAATAAATAATAATAATAATAGTAATGATAATAATAATAAAAATAATAATAATAATTACTATAATAATTACAATAATAATAACAATAATAACACTAATAATAATTACAATAATAACTAAAATAATTATTATAATAATTAAAATAATAATAATACTTATTATTATTATTATTATTATTATTATTATTATTATTATTATTATAGTTATTATTATTAGTAGTAGTAGTATAAACTCAAGTAAGGAAACTGCAAATTCCTTGACAAAACTTTTTCCCCTTTTTTCAAATCTCTCTAGTCCCATATATAAAAATATAGATTTTACTTTTAAATTATTAAATAAAATTATTGATTAAAAAATTGTATTATTATTTATTATATTATTATTTGAGATAACTGCCCCTTTCAAAAGCCCCTGCTGCAATATCCAAGTTCAATTAGCAATGTTTTGGAGGACTACAACATGCGTTTGTTGCCCAACATTCACACTTCTCCAAGCTGACTGGAGAAGTGCCCTCATATTAAAAATGAGGTAAGACTGACAAATCACTGACAACAGCACAAGGACAGCCATTCTTTTAAAGTGCGCTCCATTGCCGGTCATTAAATTCAGATCTGTGGCAGGCTGCTGCCATCCAACTGAATCCCATCCAGCACAAAGGATATTACTGAACCCCTGTTCAACTTTCTGTTTTAAAGATATGAGCTCATGGAGCTGTTTTCCAAAAGCTTCTGTAATAGGTCAGAGTTGTAATGGTTTGCAAGCCATCGCATTGCGTCAGAACGTGAACTGCTGGCGATCCGTACAAGACAAAGGTGTGTAAACAGGAGTGCATTCTAGGTTAACGTGATGGGATTGGGTTACTAGTCTAGTGGCTTTTAGAGGGTACGCTCAAGTATGCGTAAAAACCCAGCACCGCAAAAAAAACATGCCTGAACGCTGAGTTAAACTCCACTGTACCATCATTTAACCTCTAATAAAAGCCACTGGAAAGTCTTTCTTTTAGTGAGCGTAACATGATACTGTGAGCTAGCTTCAGTTATTTAACCATTAAGTCAATTCATGTCCACTTGCATGCATTAAAATAAGCCACACACACATTGAATTTAAGCAGTGGACAGACATGCACCAATTTAAACTTGTTTTCAAGCATGCAGCTGCAAATACACTATATCTTACAAAAGTCTTAAAGTTTGAGGAGCAACAAATAATAATTTGACTTCTAGTTGATCATTTGGTCTTAGAAGTGGCTTTTATCAAAGGTAAAGGCCTCTAGATTACACTTATTTTACCACAATAAAATATGATCATGCCTCGATTTTTAATTATTTAATTAGCACAGTAAGGTCTGACTCTGCTCAGACAAAAGTCTTGTCACTGAACAGAAATAATGTCCAGTATAGAATATAAAGTCATGCTGCAGTGGAGACGGAATGAATATTGTGTGACTTTCATCAGCTTGGAGGACTGCATCCATACATCAATGACTCAAATCATTCATTAATAAAGTCATCTGGAATGGCAAAGAAAGCGTTCTTGCAGGACTCCCAGAGTACATCAAGATCCTTTGGATTCATCTTCAATGCCTCCTCCTTCATCTTACTCCAGACATGCTCAATAATGATCATTTCTGGTGACTGGGCTGGCCAATTCTGGAGCGCCTTGACCTTCTTTGCTTTCAGGAACTTTGATGTAGAGAATATTGCCTTATAGCCTATAGGCTACTATAGTATATAAAAACTGTGTTTTTTTTAACATGTAGCATTGCATTAGCCCAATTTGCATTGATGTTTTATAGTTTATGAACACCTAAGGTTTTGATGCAAATTTTAAAAACGCATTGTTTATAAGAAGTTTATTTTTCAAATGGAAAAAGTTGGTTTGTTGGTTGTATATGCTATATGCTTTTTTAAATAGCGCATGACCGATCCTTATGGGCTGCACACGATCCGCATGTCTGTCGTTATGGAGCCCTGACATGCAGCCAAATTCACAGCAGGTGTTTAGAATAGTTCACTTTAAGCTAGCCTACATATTATGGACTTTAATGGAAAATTATTTTTAGAATTTATTTGATTTAAATTTCATGTACCTGTATGTGTTCAGTTGTTCATGTAGGCTTAAATGCCATTATTTATTTTGTAAGTTATATTTTTTGTTTCATAGATTTAGTAGGACTATTCCAGGAACGAAATATTTTATTTCATCATCAATTATTAAAGTACAATGTAATGAAGTTTACGGTTCTGTGGTCGCCGGGAAGGAGAAGGCAGAAAACCAACTAAGTTTAAAAATATTTATTAATAACAGGGAGGGGAGGCAGCTCCCCACAGGGGGGTGGTTGGCGCCACAGCACCCGCGAGACCTATATGAGATGGGCCGAGAGAAAAGGAGATTGAAAAAAAGGAGGAAAGACAGTAGACCGAAAGAGGGGGGAGAGGAAAAAAATAAATAAAAAATTTGGTTCGGTTCTCCAGACACACTGCCACTCGGTCCTCCACCAGCTGAGAGATGCAACGACGTGTTGAGAGCCCTGTGGAGGAATCCATCCACTCGTCTGTCTTCTGGTGTCCGGCGGCGGTTCTCCTGGCTGGCTGGCAGTATCTCTGGTCTCCAGCTCTTGCTTCGGGGGACGGATGCAGGCTACGGCATCATGGCGGAGCGCGGTGACTCCCCTGCCTTCTGTGGAATGGCTCCCTTCAGCGCTTTCCCTTCTGGTGGTAAGCCCCGCGTTCCCTGCTCCAACCCCTGATAGGAGAAGGCAGCAGGCAGATCCTTTCCTCGCCAGCCTCAGGCAGCCCCGGCACTCTGTTCAGCCGAACGGGTTTCTTCCCCACTCGGGTTAAATCCCAAACACTCTGCCCCCCTCTCAGCGGCGAGGGCACGGAGTCTCCTCACGGAGACTGCCGTCAAACTGAAAACAAAAGTAAAACAAAATGTCCGGGCCCGGTCCTTTCTCAGCCTCCTCTGCCATCGTACCTCCTCTTGTAGTCCAGAGCTCTTTCCGTGGGATTCGAGGCAAGTGCGCAACACAGGTTTATCCACTTTAGCGGCAGCCTCATTCCATTCCCACGGCTCTCAGCCCCGCCCCCTCGCCACATACAACTTTAATTAAACCAAGCATATGCAGCAATAAGACTTGGTCGTGAAAGTAAATTTGGTCGTGGAAACGAATTATGTTCTTCTAGTTTAAAATAGGCCAGTTAATCTATATAGCATAAGATAACAAACAGCTGCCTAAATAAATAGGCAAAAAATACACAGTTGATCACATAGGCCTATTAAATTCTTATTAATAAACCAACCCGGGCTCATTGTGGAAACGTAGTCCCGCGGACGTTTCTGGAGACCGTGGAATACGTCCCGGCGGGTACGTACAGCTGCAGTTTTTGTTTTTGCGAATCTGCGAGAGGCCGCTGTTGTGCACTTTTTCGCATCTCAGACGCCTCTCGCGAGTGCGGTTCACGCCCGCGCTGTTCTCGCGTAAACCACCAGAGGCCGCTGTCCGACTGACCGGATGATTGAATGCGCGACCGGCCAATCGGCTGACCCGCCCTTCTCCTTCCCTGAACCCAACCAATTTTACCGATCGACCCGCCCGCCCGCTTCCCTAAACCCGAGCAACAGTTTACAAAAAGCCGTCCAAAAAACAAAAAGCCCTGATTTTTTTTTTTCTACCGCGTTTTCGGATTTCACCGCGTTCTCACCCTGTTACAAAACTCGTTCACTTAATTTTTGGGATTCTGTTTTTGTCTTACCTGATTGCTGGAACCGCTCTTCCCCGGACTCGAAACCGGTCGCTGTGGTCGACTCCTCTCTGCATCTCGAGCCTGCCGACGTACACGGTGAGCTGAGTGGACAAACGGGTTGCAGCAGGGAAACCCTCCACAAGGAGGCAAGCGGTGGGCCGTCTGGCCGGCAAGCGCGATAGGGAACAGCGTCACACTGCCCCGCAGCGTTCACTTGAAAAAAATAAACACGGCCGTACGTACCTGCCGGAACGTATTCCGCTGTTTCCAGAAACGTCCGTGGGACTACGTTTTCAGAATGAGCTTGGGTTGTAATAAACTGTACTAAAGGTAAAAAAAGCACAAGAAAGAATGCCGCTTTTCACACCGCTTAGCTTACATGCTCTGGCTGCTACAGTATATTATGTATTTCTTGTGTTAGATCATGTTCTGCTTTACTGCGGTTTACTGGGGAGACGTGCAACATTTCTTTAAATCACTCGCGCATTCTCAGTAGCCATATCTGTAGTATGGAAGTATGTGGTCCCACAGGGACTTAAATACACAGCACACATTAGGACTAATTGGACACAGGTGGAAACACTGAACATTGACGAAAGGCGGGAAAATGGAACAAAGGAATCACAGCACATGGGGAAGTCACATGACAAACAAGGAGCACATGGGACGCAACAACACATAACCTGACACCTATCATGTGCCATTGCTTTTTATTTTAACCACGGTTTAAATCAGCCTTAAATCACCCTTTGGGCTCGACAGTATTGTAAACTTCTAAGAGCCCAAAAAACCAGGGAGAATCTTTCGGTTGTCTTTAAAGCAGAATCCTTTTTAATAAGAAGAATTCAGCGTGGCTGTGGCGTCATCGAAAGCAAACTCTCAACTCCACAGCAGACATAATACATTTTATACACGTTACAGCATGTAGGTGGGGTCAGTCATGGTGGGGACAGTCAAACAAAGCATGCAAATGAAGTCTCGGTGCCATGCCTTCTCCAGGTCTGATCTCATCAATATATAAGTACATCATTACAACAATGTGCAAATGATGTTCTGGAGACAGGGAATACAATAGATACAGCCATGCTGTGAAACCGATAATTGCATCACTTTGGCTTAGCCCAGGGGTTCCCAAACTTTTCAGCCCGCGACCCCAAAAATAATCATATCAGTGGCTCGCGACCCCCATTTTTCAAGGTGGTTGTACTGTAAATATGTAAACGTTGCAGACACAACTATAGGCAAATATAAACATAAGCTTATTGACAACACAAAAATGCAACAGTCTATTAGCCATATAATGTTTTTTAAAGTAATTTATGGATTAAATTACATTTTGCTTTTAAAATTAAAGGGTGATGGCTGATTGTTATTTTTATGTTGTTGTTTCTTTAATGCAACTATTAACTATATTCTGTCGGTTATGAATAAAATATGGTAATTCTAATAGTTTAATAAAATTTATTTGAGTTTTGGATTTCACCAAGCGACCCCTTGTCATTGTCCCGCGACCCCCCATGGGGTCTCGACCCCCACTTTGAGAACCACTGGCTTAGCCTGTAGTCAGCAAGGCAAAGGTTAAATGTCCCTCCTAGCTGGCATGTCAATGAAATGATATAATTAAAAACCAAACAATATAACTTTTCAGTTATACATAGATTATTGTTCATTTGGAATTAGATGATAGAAATTTATATTTCCACAACAGTCAGGCACAATGTTGTTTGTGTCATCAATCTGGCAACCCGCGCTTGTGTGTTTTGAACCTGGTGTGCAATACCTAGTTCAACCTCTAGGTGTCAAACTTACATGCTGTACTGCACGCTTAAACCTGAATAAGTACACTGTAACAACCACCTCCCAACACTTTAGAAACTGTACATTGAATCAAACAACTAGAAATGCCACTGCAGCCACACAGAACAACCTAGCACATCGCTTAAATCATTAATTTTTGAGCTTTGAAAATGCAATTCTGAATGGCGCAAATGACCGTAAATCTCTCGCTAAACATGTTTTTTACTTTGACAAAAGACAGAGCGTTCCTCAAGATCCCACATTAGCATGAGTCAGGCCTGTTTTGTCTGCTATCACTCATGCAAACCTGCAGGCTTAGACTGCGTCTGGATGTCATAACCTCTAATCAGCCTTGCCAAAACCTCAGAACAGATCTTCAAAAACGTGGCCTGAGTCTCCTGAGCGGCGTTCGGCTCACGATCCTCTATCATTCACCTCGCGCTCCTGTCCACACACACCAATTAGACGCTATTACTGCCCCACATGTCACGTCTATACAGACAGATGATATGAAAAGCATCTCAAGGGCACTCAAATTAAGTGCGCACCGACCTCTGATTTTCATTCTTTGGACGCAGTATTCATTTGAGCCTTGCGCTTCCTGTGCTGCTTCTCACCAGGACCTCCGCTGATTTACTGTTGTGCGTTTCGAGAGTTGACATCGCAAAAATCTGTGCGGCAGGTCAGACAGTCAGATGGTTTTACGCAAGATCAAGGAAACAGCCAGAAGTACAACACTGCAGAAAGGAATTTTGCTCTTGTTTTGTGGTTAGAAATATGTAAACTAGGGCCTATTGGAGAAATCTGACACTGCAATGTTGTGTTTCTTCAATATACAGTTGAATTTGGAATTATTAACCCCTCCTGAAGTATTTGCAAATATAGCATAATATTGACCTTAAATGGTTTTTAAAAATATAAAGAGCTGCTGTTATTCTAGCCGAAATTGAACAAATAAGACTTTCTCCAGAAGAAAAAATATTATAGGAAATACTGTGAAAAATTCCTGAATCTGTTAAACATCATTTGGGAAATATTTGGAAAAAGTCAAGTCTATTGCAGGCATTGCTGGGCAGTAATGCAATACACTCAAAAAAATTACTCATTGGATTAATTTTATTTAATTGAGGGCAATAAATAAATTATTAACAATAAATAATTATAATAAATAAATTTACAATAAAGCAATAAATACATTTGAATTTAAATGAATCCAATAAATTTGTTTAGCATGAACTGAAAAAAAAATATTTACACAATTAAATGCAATTGAGTTAGTCCAACTTAATTTTATCGATAATAATGTTTAAATACATTTGTATTTTTATTTAACAAACTCAAATATCTGATAATTTCTGTCTGTTATGTGTTGTATATTTTGACTCGATCTGAGAGAATCGCAGATGAGTCGCCAACACCCTTGAGATATTTGGCATGCCAAATATCTGGAGTCGTCGGCGATTCAAATAATGCCGTGTGAAATGTGTTCTGATTAAAAATAACATCGACAGTCAGCCAATGAGAGAGCAGCATCCACTAGTGTGGGTATCTGCAGGCCAGCGGGAGGTTGGGGCAGGAGTTAAAAGTGCTCATTTTGAGTTTATTTGGACTCAAGAAATGGAGGAAAAACTCCAAGCTGACAGCAGCAGCCCTGTCTGTTGAGGTGTCATCTGAGCAATACCACAACCGAGTCCAAAAAGAAAAAGGCTAGAGAGAAATTGCTAATTCCTTTCAAAACCCAGGTGAGCAAAATAAGTTTATTTTCTACCCCACTAGAGGCTTTCTTCTTATTATGTAGTTAATAACAAAAGATATACTACATGACCTTGCGTTGTTTGGTTTGGTTGTGAGATGTACAGTAGTTTGGACAAAGTTGTCTGTGGTTTTTCCTATTGTAAAGTCCATCTTTCAGTGTAAGCAAAGCAGTAATGAAACGCTAGCCCAGGCAGTTATGCAGTGTGAAAACATCTGTGACGCGACATTGAAAATCATGCAGTCTGAAATCAGCATTAGCTATATTTGAAGTAATCCTACAGGGCTCGAAATTAACTTTTTTACTTGGTAGCACCGGTGCTCCCAACTTCAAATATTTAGGAGCACCAGAAAAAATTTAGGAGAACCAGAAAAAATTTAAGAGCACCCACCAAAAATGATTAAGCACCGCTGCAAATTGTATTTTAAGGTATTTACTGTATTTTAAAACAACATCAATTAGGACTAACAAAAAACAGAAACAACTATAACTATTGCTGTGATGACATTGATATTTGTGTGTAATAATTCCAAAATGAATGGCGAATAAATATAAAATATTAATGATGATGAAAATGACAATAATAGTAACAATGAATTACATTTGTCATCATCATGCTGCCTTGAATGTGCTTGAATGCAAGTTTTCTGCTATAAAAAGTCTGTTACTTTATGAAAAATAATTGTATAGTTTGCATCAAACAAAAATGAAGCATTATAAGAAATATTGATTTTGTACTGTTGTTTATATATGTATGTCAGTTTAATAAATAATATTTCTGCTACAAAAAAACAAAAGATTGTAATAAATAATTAAATTCAAGGCTGAAAGCTGCAAAACAGTCATCAGTAACTAAATAAAAAAAATATATATATACACCTCAAGAACGAATAGACAAAAGAAAGTAAGTAAAGTCTCACTTCTATTACTCTTTAAAAGTTTTAGTTTCAGTTTGTGTCAATTTAAATGTTCAGTCTGAGCTGATTTTCATTTTTCTGTGTTTGTGGAAAAGCTGGCGAGTCAGCCGACCCAATTTATGAGCAGGTTGAGCAGGATTCTTGCGGTGACCACCGGCGGATTACCGATGTTTGTTATGAGGCGCAGTTTCAGTGTAAACTTAGTAAAGGCAAGCTTCTTTGGCGATTATATGTACAGTATTAGATTTGACTTTTAGCGAACATTTGCGCTGAACACGCAGTAAACGCAACGCATCGAGATTCGAGCGCTTTCTCCGAAAAGCACGTACTCGATTGATCTCAGCTGGTGGATCAATATTCACCACGTGACGTGTCATGATCGCTCTTATCTGCGCCTCAACTTTAGGTGGGGTTTGCAAACCTGTGTGCTTTAAGTTTTCACTCTTCAGCCGTTTGCATTTCCCGTGGTTATAAAAGCTCCTTCCCTGTCATCTGACAGCGGAATACCTTGCGTGATTGATGGCTTATATAAACCAATATAGCGGCAGGGAAGAGCGATTCAGCACGTTTTTAGAAAAAATCAAAACAGGTCGCACTACAACTATTATCTGCAGTCGCACTAATGCTGCCAAATATATTATGAGGTCGCATAGATTTATTTTCGGGCGCATATGCGACCAAGATGGTCGCAATTTCGAGCCCTGTCCTAAATGAACTAAAAGCCATTTTTATATGTATTTCATAATTTACATATACGGTTGATTGAGACTGATCTCAGAACTCATTTTAGGACAGTTATGCTCAAGAGCAAAGCAACAAGCTGCCTTTTTGCTAATTAAGCTGCCAACACCTAAAGCATCTGCAAGGTGCTAATCTCAAAACTCAAAGTATCGCATGAAAATCTTCTAAATCTTCAAATTAGAGTGAAGATAAAACTCTAACAAGTCTTTCTATAAATCTTAAACACCTAAGATTACTTATATCATCAATATTTCCTTCTCTTAATTCAATAACAACCATGCAGGGAACTACAAATCCCCGTACCAGGTAGTTAGACCAACACAACTTCTTCATGTTGTCCCAACACAATACGCTTAAGTTAACTTAATGGTTTACACATTTAAGTAAACTGAACATAAAATAATTACAGTGGCAAAAGAAATTGCAAGAATTGTGTTGTTTAAGTTCATTTTAAACAGGTAGTTTGAACAAGCAGCAATACTCATTTTTTGAGTATACTTGTAATGCGTTACTGTAACGGCATTACTTTTGACAGTAACTAATACTGTAACGCATTACTTTTAAAATATATTAACTCAGTTACAGTTACAACAATGCGTTTGTCCAGTACTTGGACAGTTAATCAATTTTGGCTGCAGGCTACTCTACATCTTCCTGTTTACAGCGGTAATGCATTGTGGGGTTGGTGGAAGCCAACACACCACCAAAAAGAAAACAAGTCATGTATTAAAAAAATAAATAAATAAATAAAATAAAATAAATAAACAAATAAAAATCGCAAAATTGTCTGTAAATCTGTCATTTTTATTTATTTTTTAAATAAAAATAAATAAATAAATAAATACATAAATAAATAAATAAAATCATGAAAAACCAGGGAGTCTGATTTAGTTGTCATCATATGATTCGCTTTAACAGGTGAATAAACAATTTACCTGCTTACACTGCAGACACAAATGCACATATCTGATATATATATTGAATTTATTTCCACACATGAATGAGGCCTGAAATTGATCTAAATCCATGTGATTTTTTCTTCCTGCAAGCACCTAGGTTGGCCATTTTTTGATCAGTGCCACATGGGAGGAAAAAAATGGGATTTTGTCACTTGAACCATGTGGTATAAAATGTGGACTTTGTGAAGTAAGAGGATTGTGACTAATTTAAACACCTCTGATTGGCCAATGTGTTACAGAAATCAATCAATGGACTCATACCAGTGATTGACGTCCTTAGTGTTTGGCTGTACCAAACTATCAAATAGCTAATAATGTGTTACACAATGTTCCCATTCACAGCTTCCTTCCATTTAGACAGAAATGCTTTGAACATCAGATGATATTTTGTCATTTGAACACTGCTGTCGTTTTATGGAGAAACTTCTCAGCATTGGTGCTGAAATGTGAATTTGCAGATGGTTTTTATTTAAGTGTATTAGGAACACAACATTAACCATTTATCGGGTGAGTAGCTATATTTGGTACGGTTACGATCACCAGCAGTCTAACCCTCATAGATCGCTGGAGAACATTCACATTTACTTGGACTACAATTCTGCCACCATATGAACTACAACTCCCTTCAGGCACCCCACACACACACTTGTCCCGGTTCTTCATTGATTACACACACACACACACACACAGCTGGAAGCTATTCAAGACTGATTACACGGACTATATAAACAGCACACACACACATACATGGCTGAGTCTTGTTGTGTTGAAACCCTGTAACATTTCAAAGCGTTCCATTGTCTTGCCTTGCCCTGTTTTCTGACCCTCGCCTTGTTAATTATTTGATGTTGTTTGCTGCCTGAACTGATTTGGCCTCTTGGTCAGGTCGTCACTGTAAATGAGAACTGGTTCCCAATTGACCTACCTAGTTACAAAAAGGTTATAGTTAAATAAAGGTTATTCATTTCTTTGCTTGTGGCCCTAACTACTCTTTCGGACAGCCTGTGTGCTCCTGTGTTAACTATTGCCTGCCTGACCATTCTCTGTTGAATAAAGTACTGCATGTGGATCCTGAACTTCGTTGTCAGCATCCTAAAGTTACAGGTATGTTCATAAAAGTTGCTAAAATCTCGTAAATACCCCGAGTAACCTTCCAGTATTTTTTCCAGTGCGTATTTTAGTAGCTTGTTTTCCATCCACCTATTTTCAATCACTAATTTTGTTCTCTTTGACTCGCTGGAAAGAAAAATGCAAATGTGTTTCTCAAAATGTTTTATGCAATATTCCAGTTTTAAGCAAAAGTCTAATTTACATATTTGGATGAAAAACTAGCTGAGTGCCCTGTAAAAGGTAAAAAAAAAAATTAATTTGATTTTCACCACAAGGGCAAATTTGAAAAAATGCAGTATAGAAAATGCAAATAAATGGGCACCGTGTATTTCAGACCAAAGAAAAAAGTATCATCCAGACTGTTACCAGCAACAAGTCCAACAGCCAGGGTCTGTCATGGTATGTGTTAGTGTCATTTTCAAAGGTAACCTGCACTTCTGTGATGGCCATCAATGAAAAGTACATAAAGATTCTGGACCACAATATACTGCCTTTTTTTCCAGGGATGCCCATGCATTTTTCTTATATATATATATATATATATATATATAGCATTTTTACATTTTACAAACATGTCAAACAACCCCTATAAAAATAATTAAAAATAAATAAATTCATGTAAATAATAATAAAATAAAATAAAACCTAATTAAACAACTAAATAAGGGGCAGATGTCAACATTTATGCAACAATCTCAATGTTACAATTCAAGTAATGAAAGATTACAAACTGATGTATTATTATTGTCAAGAGCTAGCAAGTGTGATCAGTCTAGATCCAGCTGGAGAGTTTAAAGTTAAGAAAAAAAGGGCTGCCAAATTTTAACAAACATTCTGTTATGTCTTTGAAGAAGTACCTAATCTTCTCTGAACCACTTTATGTTGATGGCCCCTTAAGCATTCTGTTGAATTTAAGTTAATGCTGACTAGTTCTTAAGTAGACTGTTAGGTTGGGGTTAGTGAAAGTTGACATGTACTTGCAAAGTCTATTGAAGGAGCAGTATTAGCAGATACCAAGCATACTAATGAGAATGAATTGGCATGTAGTTGCAATGCAACATTTAGTCAACAATATGTGCAATAGGGACCAACAAAATAAAGTCTTAAAATCTTCTCTAGTTTCACAAAATACAAAACATCTTTCAGCCACCATACATGCGATGAAGGCTGGGAGTTTTCCAGTTTAATAAAATGACATGCCTAGCAAGCAAAGAAAGAAAGGCCACAAAGTTTAAAAAGAAAGTGCGTAATGTATATCTTTAGGTATCACCCCAAACAGGCCAATAATAGGTGATAGTGCTACAGTATATAAAAGTAATGGCTGAAAGAGAGAGAAATACTGAACCCCAGAATGAGGAAAGAGCTGCAGTGGGAAACCCAAAAAGTTAAGGTAACTCAAACCATTTGAGGAAACTCATTGCAACAAACTATTTAAGTTCAAAAAGTAATCCTAATGAGTACTGTGAACTTAAACCACTTCAGTATAGAAGCAATTTGAGCATTGTAAAACCTAACAAATAAAGAGAAATCAAACCAACTGAGTACTGTAAAACCCCAAAAATTGAGGCTCAAGCCGTTAGAGGAAACCGATAGCTGTGAACTTACTCCATTTAAGTAAAAGTAACGAGGTACTTAATTAACTCATTATCTTCTACACTAAGCTCAAGACTTTTTTCAAATGAGTAGAACAAATTTTTTAGACAATTTTAAGTTAACTACACTCATTTCATATGATAAAGTTGACTTGAGTTTTAAAGTGTGGGCGTTTACATATGGGTTAAAGTGCCTAAACCAGATTGACACCCATCACACTCTGGATCAATAGTTGGGTCGATCCGTGCGAGCCTACATTTCGACCAGTGTACTCAGGGAACCACTTTAGACTGAATGAGGCAGTGACGCACGCAAATAGATGAGGAATGAACCCTGTCCAAAGCTGCTTCCCATGTATCTTGGTCTATTTCAATTTTAAGGTCTGCAGACCAGCTGGCGCGGAAACTGTCAACTAGAAAAGACTGTGCCCATGAATATTTCAACAAGACAATGCAAAACCACATTCTGCACACATTACGAAGTCCTGGCTGTAAAGGAAAAAGATACAGTCAATTAAATGGCCTGCCTACAGTCCTGACCTGTCTCTAATAGAGAATGTATGGCACATTTAAGCGCAAAATGCAACAATGAAGACCCGGTATTGCCCACCTTAAGACTTGTTTGCAGGAAGAATAGGACAAAATTACACCTGAAACACTATCACTTGGTGCTCTATTTTGACGGTCCATGCGCAGAGCGCAAAACGCAGGGCGCAAACGCTTTCAGGGCGTGTCAGGACACGTTTTTGCTAATTTAAGAATGGGAAAATCCGCTTTGCGCTGTGGCGCATGGTCTAAAAGGGTTGAGTTTATTTTCTTAATGAGTTATAGGTGTGTTTTGAGAATAAACCAATTAGAGTCTCATCTCCCATTCCCTTTAAGAGCTAGCTGCGCCGCGCCAAGAGCGCATTCGCTATTTACAGGACGCAAAGTAAGTCTAAGTGGAAAAATAAGCATTTCACTAGCAAACAGTTAACAGTTTTTTTGTTTTGTTTTGTTTTTTTACAGAAAACTGTTAAACAGAGCATCTACTGCGTGAGAATGAGAGATAATAGATCTACTTTCACTTTCGCTCTTGGATAGGGAAACCTTTACGCACAGACATCAATTAGTCTATAAATAATTAATTTTGTTTGTTAAGCGCAAATATTCGTTTCAAAACTATTTCTTAATTCAGTTCTAATTTCCAGCAAACAAATAAATGAACAATAATAACAAAGTGTGCTCAAAAACCTGAGTTATATCCTAAAACACATGCTGTGCCCCTAAAACCTGACAGGTGGGCAAATCTAAGCTTGTTTTTAATAAAACAAATATAAATATGGATATAATAAATAATACTGCTAATAATAATAACATTATACAAAAGCAAATTGTTATGAATGAACTGAAAAAGCCTCCCGAGATGAAGGCATAAAAACAGTGATTTTTCATATTTATGTAGGCTAAAAAATAATATGTTTTGTAATATTTTAATCCTTTATATTTATATTGTATATCTATTCTTATTATATCCTATATATATCCTTAATATTTACATTTTTTCATATGTAAAGATATTTGCCTATTGCTCTCTTGTGCATATTAAGCAGTGTGTAAGCGAGGCGCAACTCTGCGCCGGAGTTTAGACCGGGTTAGTTTTGGTCTAATGAAAAATCTATTATAAATTCTCAAAATAGCAACGCGCCAGCGGTCCACCTCAGAACGCCTTCCTTTTTAGACCAGAACGCCTATGGGCGCACAAATGAGCGCTAATGCATTTGCTATTTAAACAGCGTAGCGCAACGCCTCAAAACCACTCTTGCGCCAAGCTGAAACTACCAAAAGACTATTGCGCCGCGTCTTGCGCCACACTGCGCCGGGTGTATGATAGGGCCCTTGGTGTGTTCAGTCCCTAAACATCTCTTAAGTGTAAAAAGGAAAGGCAACATTACAAAGTGGTAACTGCTTTACTCTTACAACTTTTTTTGAAATGTGTTGCAAAAACCAAAATTGAAATATGTGTTTATTTAAAAAATGAATAAATAAAAATAATGAGGAACACATAAATAATGTTTGTTGTATTGTCTGCTATGAACTGCAATGAAGTCAAAGCACATTTTGAAATCACTACTTTTTTTTTTTTTATCTGTGTTTTCCACACTTTCCCAACTTTTTCTGCTCTGGGGTTATACAGTAACGCTTGTTTTATTAACTTGAAAAAAAAATCTATCTTACAATGTGCTGGAAAACCAGACAAAAAAAAATCGAGTGAGAAAATGATTGTAATATGGCACACACCATTACTGAGCACTTATGGACTTCCAAAAAAACGTCTTGTGGACTTCAGGGTCCGGGTGTGAGTCTCGCTTGGGGTAAATCACAGGGTTTGAACTTCGACCTTCATCCCACGTTAACAATTGTAGGAACGGCACTCGGTCCCAGTTTAAAGCTTTCGGCTTCTAATGAGGTGTTTGTAAACTCTCCACGGTGCTTTTGGTTAGTGTGAAAAATTCGGACAGGTCGGCCTTCCCATGCTGTCAGCCTCATGTGCAGCTCAGATGTTTGAAGTGAGCCGTCGCAAGGAAATTCCTCAGCGCACATAATTCTGCAAAAATCTGGCAGAACGCAAATGTGGCATCCCGTATAGTCGAGAATCAGATGTAAATCTTTAAAGCTTGAGGTGGAGCTTCAAATGATTCGGAGAAACTTCTTTCGGGGAGGAGGTATCTTCAGGGACATGTTTCTCATTTCTAGAACATGCTGATTTTTATTATTTTTTTTTTTTTAAGTAAATGCTTGAAGCAAGTCCTTGACAATTATGTAGTAAAGTACAATTAGAGGAAGCAAATCATCTTTAATTGCTAATTTTGCAGGGATGTGCTTTGCTACTGCTGTGCTGAACAAAGAAGTTCTCGATTACCTTCATTAAGCTAATTGGTAGCGATGCGAATATGTTTGCAGAACAATAAAAGTTAAAAACGAGATGTTGGTCTTTTACGAGCATGAATCATTGCTTAATTACACATGGACACATCTGATACTATTTTAGTAACGCTGCTTTGTTAAGCTTCAGGATGTTTGTTTAAAACTTTATTAATCCCCTTGGGGCAATTTATTTGGACATGGTGGTGCTTCACATACAGTATAACAAGAATGACACACTTAACACAATAAACATCAACACTTAACAACAAGTACAAAAAAAATAATAATACAATAATAGTCCATCGAATAACTACATGTATTACATAACCTAATTGCTTCAGGCACAAAAGTAAATTTATAATGATTTATGGAACATCTTATTGTCCTTAGGCTTCGATCAAAGAGCATCCACTCAAAATGTTTATTTAAGGGATGTGTTCTGTCTCCTAGTATTTTATGTGCCATCCTCAACACCTGCTGTTCGTAATAGTATGCAAGACTTCGCAGTGGAACTCCCAAAATCTTTGAGCACAAATTAACGATGCCTTGAAGATGATTCTTGTTTTTTATAGACAGTAGGGATGCACGATATATCGGAGGCCATATCGTTATCGGCCGATAAATGCTATTTTTAAGATTATCGTTATCGATCTGATGTCTAAATTAGGCTGATATTACTAAGCCGATAAATTACGTAATTGTTGCCGCGCACACGTGGCCGGAACATGTTTAGACTTCTTCATGGATCTCTCCTCACACTGATTATTCCTTCCAAGTCCGTCCTTTCTTCACGTGGTATTGCTGTGCGTTAATAACTCGGTAAGTAACCATTATCCTTATCATTGTAGATATGTTTGATTGAGTTTCATTGTGTATTTTGCTTCAAATAGGAAAAAATATTACATATGAAAGCCTTTCCTGCTCTGTCTCTTTGTTGTGTTAGAGATAGCAGGGAGATTTACTTATTAGTCCAGGGCCGAATAATATTAGTTTCGGGGTTGAACTCTTTTAGTTGCAGCCGGTGAATGAACGAGGAACCGTGTAACTTGGTCTCATTGCGAAAAAAGCACTCCTCTTTTCTGTCTTTCCCTCTTCGCTTCACACACATACATGCACACACCAAACTGACAGCACACGTGACGCGCTAAACAAAAACTTTACGGAAGGTTTTTGATCTAATATGATTATTTGTTATTATCAACGCGTTGCTTCCCATGTGTTGTTGATGTAAGATTGTATTCAGTTTGAACGGAATATTCATATTGATTATAACGAGTGCGTGAGAGCTTTCACCGCGCATGCACACACACATAGATCTGACAGCCTTCACACACACATAGATCTTGAGCCTTCACAGATCAACAGGGGAGAGCCTAGGTGCACCGGTCACTGAATCCAGCATACGGGCCACACGTTCTGTCTTTATCATCTGCTCTGTGTTTGTCAAAGTCATCTGAGCTCAATAATCAGGTTTGAATCCGAGGGCAAATCTGCGCCCTCAGAGCGGTTTATCATTAACTTTTCATCGATCATTTTCCCCGAGGTTGACAGCAAGAACGAACACAGTAACTTTGATGCTACATGTGCTCAAAATAATCTAAAACACCAAATACGATGAGTTTCTCGCATTTTCTAAAATAGTACATTCTGTATTTAGCTTTTCACTTGTACTGTGGTTCTGAGCTGTCAAAACACCTCTAAAAAAAGGCTTTTTCGGACATGACATATTTGTACACATGTACATCACTGTAACCTGTTTTATTCAAGAACATATGAGCTGGTTTTAGTCCTTAGCTCTTTCATTTTCATTTTGTTTAAAATATATTTAATTTGCTTGTTGATTAAATCCCATTATATTATTTAAACATTTTAATTTTATGCATCAGTCAATTTGCATGTTAATTTGCTATGAAGAAAATTGTAATAAAGGATAGGATAAAAGAGCACAGAGGACAACAAATAGGGAACTCCCAATGACCTGAGGGGAAATACTTGCACGTTTTTATCTTAACTTTATTCCATCCAGCAACTTCATGCCAAACATTTGGCCAGCCACTGGAAAATGTACAATACAGGAATTGATTCCACGTTGAGTCAGACCTCTTGTTCATAGCCACAAGCCTGTGACTGTGTGTTCTTGTAAGAAAGTAAAAAGAAAGTAAGCCTATGTGTGGTTTTTCAGCTATTTAGCTGATGCTGCTTATTCACAGCGTACACTTATGCACTTATGTTAATTGAAAAATATACCTTATGTTAAAGCTTGCTGTACCTTACATTAAAACCCTTTGTATACAGTATTTGCTACCATTATTTTTTTTTTTAAAGAAAATAACACTTATTTAGCAATGATGCATTAAGTTGACCAAAAATGACTGTAAAAACATTTTAAATGTTACAAAAGAGTTCAAATTAAAATAAACACTGTTCTTTTGAACGTTCTGTTCATCCAAAAGAATTTGGGGAAATTATCTAATAGCGATATTTTTTTTTTTTTGACAGATTTTGGTAGTCAAGCTTTAGCTCAATAACCTGTATTGTAGCTTTATACAGCTGAACTGAACTGAAGAGGAACTGAAGAGATAACATATACGCAAACAACTCTGAAATTGTACTTTGCTGTTGCTTGCTACTAGATGGAGTGTCATTGGCAACACTTTTAGTTTTTTAGACGCTCCTCATATTGCCGCCTGTGGTGCTTTTTTTAGGTGCTGGTTGTTGTATTTCCTTGTGCTGTTGCAACAATTCTGTGACAGCTCTTACAAATGACCTGGTTTTGTTTTGTGTCTGTGACTTTGAAACCAAAATACTCCCACATTACCGGCATGCTATTTTTTTCAAATCACGATTATGATTCAATTTTAATTAATTGCACAGCCATACCTGTCACAATATCCTTTTTTGTATATCTTGCACCAAAATATATTGTGATAAACGAAATTATTGCTATTTTAAGAACATTTTATGCCACTCATTACATAATGCCAGAATGACAATATAATATTATAACAATAGCTCCTTTCTACGGAGACCCGGAAGGGACGAAATGGTGGAGAGAAAAAAAAAATGGGTGGAGGAAAAACAAAATTGGTGGGAGAAAAAAAGAAGAGAGATAGGTAAACATATTTTTGAAAGTATATGCGTTCCCTCGCAAATATGTTTAGAGCTCCCTCGCAAAACTGTTGTTTGACAAACACTTCACTTCATACATGACAACCCTCCTGTTTTTTCATGGTCAAGACGATCTGCTGCAGTTCAAACCGAGCATCAGAATGGGGAAGAAAGCTGATTTAAGTGACTTTGAATGTGGCACAGTTTTTGGTGCCGAACGGGCTGGTCTGAGTATTTCAGAAACTGCTGATCTACTGGGATTTTCACGCACACCTATCTCTAGGGTTTACAGAGAATGGTCTGAAAAAGAGGAAATATCCAGTGAGTGGCAGTTCTGTGGCGCAAATGCCTTGTTGATGCCAGAGGTCAGAGGAGAATGGCCAGACTGGTTTCAGCTGATAGAAAGGCAACAGTAACTCAAATAACCACTCAATACAAACGAGGTCTGCATAAGAGCATTTCTGACACACAACACGTCCAACCTTGAGGCGGATGGGCTACACCAGCAGAAGACCACACCGGGTGCCACTCCTGTCAGCTAAGAACAGGAAACTGAGGCTACAATTCACACTGGCTCACCAAAACTGGACAATAGAAGATTGGAGAAACGTTGCCTGGTCTGATGAGTATCCATTTCTGCTGCAACATTCGGATTGTGGGTCAGAATTTGGCATCAACATTATCAAAGCATGGATCCACCCTGCCTTGTATCAACAGTTCAGGCTGGTGGTGGTGGTGTAATGGTGTCGGAAATATTTTCTTGGCACACTTTGGGCCCATTAGTACCAACTGTGCATCGTGTCAACGCCACAGCCTACCTGAGTATTGTTGCTGACCATGTCCATCCCTTTATGACAACAGTGTACTCATCTTCTGATGGCTACTTCCAGCAGGATAACACACCATCATCATAAAGCGCAAATCATCTCAGACTGGATTCTTGAACATGACAGTGAGTTCACTGTACTCAAATGGTCTTCACAGTCACCAGCTCTTAATCCAATAGAGCACCTTTGGGACGCAGTGGAACATGAGATTCAAATCATGGATGTGCAGCCGACAAATCTGCAGCAACTGCGAGATGCTATCATGTCAATATGGAGCAAAATCTCTGAGGAATATTTACAGAACCTTGTCGAATATATGCCATTAAGAATAAAGGCAGTTCTAAAGGCAAAAGGGGGTCCAAACCTGTACTAGTAAGGAGTACCTAATAAAGTGGCCTGGTAAGTGTATACATTTGGTCAAAACAAAAGGCAGCCCTGGGTGAGCAAAAGAGACTTATTTTTAAACAAATATGACAAATACATTTCTGGAAAGTAACACATCTCAGCAATCTCTGCAAATGTATACGTCATTTAAAAGTTAGCAGGCAGTTTAGCTAATTAGCCGTGACTTGTGTTACACCATCAGTTTGAGCTCGCATTGCTTGAAGTGTTTGCATTCACTTGCCTGCAATTTGAGTATGCCTTCATGCACGTATGCTTCAGCGCTCAGATGTCTTGCTCAAAGGCTCGATGATGTAAGCTCAAAATAACAAACCTCCCGTTCTGAACCCGAAACCCCTTCTGGGCTTTGAACCTGTGACCTTTGTGCTTTCAGCCCTGATCTTTGACCAATAAGCCACCACCACCCACAAGCTCTCCTGGCTCAACGTATTGGGTTACTGTTACTTGTTCAAATAAGCAAGAGGTCAGATTGGTGGAGCTCAACCAATCAATCACTGACACCACTGAGGGTTTGGAGTCAGACGGTTTCAATTTAAACCATCGGGACCAATCAAATGAAAGAGTCACTAGCTGGCGGAGTAAATCTCTTTTAGTGATCTCAAAATAAACAATGGTGGATGAAGCTCACAAAATAGCCAAGTAGAAGTACCAACTATTCCTCTACAAGAAGTATAAGTTCAAATAACTTGAGCCAAAAATAGTAACTTTTTTTATTCAATTAATTAGTAAAATTACTCACTGATGAATGTTTATTTCGCAAGTTGAATTGTCACACTCTAATAACCACACTGATAATCAATGATATTTCAAGTGAAGACTTGAAACCACATTCATACACTGAACACAGTGTTCAGATCGGTTTGTAAAAACAATGAACTGTTTACTGGACACACAATTGTTTATTCTGAACGGATCATTTGAATCAGTGAGTTATTTATCGGAGACTCATTCAGAATGGATCATTTGAATCGGTGAGTTATTTACCAGAGACTAACTCTGAACGGATCATTTGAATCAGTGAGTTATTTATCGGAGACTCATTCTGAATGGATCATTTGAATCGGTGAGTTATTTACCAGAGACTCACTCTGAATGGATCATTTGAACCAGTGAGTTGTTTACCAAAGACTCACTCTGAATGGATCATTTGAACCAGTGAGTTGTTTACCAAAGACTCACTCTGAATGGATCATTTGAATCAGCAAGTTGTTTACCAGAGACTCACTTTGAATGGATCATTTGAATCAGTGTGTTGTTTACTGGAGACTCATTCTGAAGGGATCATTAAAATCAGTGAGCTGTTTACTAGACACCCACACCAAATGGATCATATGAATCAATGAGTTGATTACCGGAGACTCATTCTGAACAAATCATTGGAATCAGTGAGTTGTTTACCAGAGATGTATTCCGAACGGATCATTTGAATCAGTGAGTTGTTTACCAGAGACTCACTTTGAATGGATCATTTGAAGCAGTGAGTTGTTTACTGGAGACTCATTCTGAACGGATCATTTAAATCACTGAGCTGTTTACTAGACACCCACACCGAATGGATCATATATGAATCAATGAGTTGATTACCGGAGACTCATTCTGAACAAATCATTGGAATCAGTGAGTTGTTTACCAGATATGTACTCCGAACGGATCATTTAAATCAATGAGTGGTTTACCAGAGACTCACTCTGAACATATCAACTAACTCAGTGAATTGTTTACTAGAGGCTCGTTCTAAAAAGATCATTTAAATCAGTAAGTTGTTTACAAGAGACTCACTCTAAACAGATTGTTTGAATCATCAAGTTGTTTGCGGAAGACTCACTCTGAACAGATCATTGGAGTCAGCGAGATGTTTACCGGAGACTCACTCTGAACGGATCATTTAAATCAATGAGTTGATTATGGAAGACTCACTCTGAACAGATCATTTGAATCATCAAGTAGTTACGGGAGACTCACTCTGAACAGATCATTGTAATCAGTTAATTGTTACTAGAGACTCACTCTGAACAGATCATTTGAATCATCAAGTTGTTTACAGGAGACTCACTCTGAACAGATAGGCTAGGCTGGAGTTGAAAACGGAGCCATCAAGCCGGACAGCTGGACACTTCGGGCTCAAAGTTGCAGCAGTCATGATGACCGATCACATAGCTGAACGGACCATTTGACTCAGTGATTTGTTCACCTGGGACTCACTCTGAATGGATTATTTGAAAAGTGAGTTGTTTACTGAAGATTCACTCTGAACAGATCTCTTGAATCAGTGAGTTGTTTACCAGAGACTCACTCTGAATGGCTCATTGGAATCAGTGAGTTGTTTACCACAGACTTACTCTGAACAAATCATTTGGATCAGTAAGTTATTTACCGAAGACTCACTCTGAACAGATCATTGGACTCATTGAGTTATTTACCGAAAACTCGCTCTGAACGGATCATTGGAATCAGTGAGTTGTTTACCGAAGACTCACTCTGAACGGATCATTTGAATTAGTGAGTTGTTTACCTAATACTCACTCTGAATGGATCATTTGAATCAGTGAATCATTTACTGTACAATCACTTTAAACGGATCATTTGAATCAGTGAATTGTTTTCCGGAGACTCACTGTGAACAGATCAGTGAATCATTTACTAGAGGCTCATTCTGAGTTTATCATTTGAATCAGTGAGTTGTTGACTCTTGAACAGATGCCAGTCCAATTTACAAATTAATTGTTCAATGCAATTTAAGAGTCGATTAACCAGGTTGAATGATAAGATTCTGCTTGTTCATGACTTATCACCACTATCTCATCTCTGAGCAAGTGACAATTTCTCTACTTCAAAATAATCTTACTCAGCTTTATTCAGGAAATGTAGTGTTTATAGAGTTTATAAGCTTCTCCAATGAAGTACAGGCACATAAAGTGAAGTTACTGTCCACCACTGTGAATAAACCATCATTCAAGCGTGTGTTAAGTGTGATAGTTATTCTTTCAGTCATTTCTAGCATGAGTTAGCGAGCAGAGAATCAAAACTCTCCCTTTTCCCTGGGGAGCGATTGGAGATTTATTGTTAAATCCCCTTAAAATAATAACATAGCTATATATTTCCTTTTCTTAAGATCTGAGAAACCTAGATTTACTTCCAAGGACATTTCATGCCAAACGTTTCAATCATCTGAGTGAAAGACAAGACAGCAAACAGTTCTCAGAAAGAGAGATGATCATAAACAAATGCTCTTTCAAAGAAACCCTGGTCTGTGTTCAGCCACAGCTCTTTGCTCCTCACCCTTGGGAATGTTTAATGAAAGACTAACGTTAAGAGAAATACAAATGGATGAGCGCAGAGGGAAAGTTTATTGCTCATGAGGTTGCTTTTGCTCACACACTTTAGTTGATGGAGTCCACTGTCACGTTCTTTTATAGCATCGACTTTACAATGTTCCTCGGGAGAAAAAAAAAAGCCAAATTAATTAAACGGATATACCAAATTGAATATAAATATATATATATATATATATATATATATATATATATATATATATATATATATATATATATATATATATATATATATATATATATATATATATATATATATGAGCAATATCACACGAGTAGCAGTGCGATATGGCTGTATATCGGCACTGGTGGGAGGCGTGCGTTAGTACGAGGCCACAGGCCAAGTGCATTAGTGCCCCCACCAGTGCCGATATACAGCCATATCGCACTGCTACGAAGGTGATATTGCGTTTATACAACAGTTTGACGACATAATTGTGTATATAAAAACAAAAATCAAATGTGGACAGTCTCAAAATCCCTTTTGTATGAGGAACTACTTTCTTCCGCCTTTGGATTCAAATCATAAGCTGTTAAAACAGTTAAAAGTATCTTTTAAACTTTAGATCTGTAGTGTCTGCATTTTGCTGGCTGTATGTGTGCGGAGTAATACACAAACTGTAAAGAGGCTGTAAGAGTTCTAATATTACAGAATATCGCACGGCTTTCAGCCAATCAGATTTGAGAACCATACAGAACTGTTGTATAAATAAATAAATATATATAAATAAATAAATATAAATAAATAAATATATATAAATAAATAAATAAATATATAAATATATATATATATATATATATATATATATATATATATATATATATATATATATATATATATATATACACACACACACACACACACACACTATACTATACATTATACATGTATAAATTATATATGTATAAATAAATAAATATAAATAAATAAATATATATAAATAAATAAATAAATATATAAATATATATATATATATATATATATATATATATATATATATATATATATATATATATATATATATATATATATATATATATATATACACACACACACACACACACACTATACTATACATTATACATGTATATGTATGTATTATATCATCTTTGCGTAAAATTACAAAAAATGATTTACTGCCAGAGATGGCAAAAGTACACACATCCTTTACTCATGTAGAAGTACAGATACTCATGTTTAAAACGACTCATGTAAAAAAGTTGAAGTACTGACTACACTTTTGTACTCAAGTAAAAGTAAAGAAGTACATCCTGAAAAAGCTACTTAAGTGATGCAACAATACAGTTAGCCCACGTTTCAATACATACCTCCGTTTTTTAACACTGTTTTTGGTTCGGTTCTCATGGCTTGACACGTGTTTTTTTTTTTTTTTTTGTGTTTTTAATCTATAGGCAATAGGAAAAGTAAAAAAGGAGAAAAAAAAAAAAACGATTCATTGCAATACTCATTTTGTTTTACTTAAAAGCCAAGAAAAGTACAGTAGTTCCAAGTGTATAGTATAAAAAAAATAACAGTGAAATCTCACAGCTGCTGGTAGCCCATGTTCAAACTGGGGAACACATAAAATCATACACTTTAAAAATAAACATGCATGTGAAGTTAATAAAGATAAATTGGCCATTTCAAATAAACATATTTGTACTTCAGTACATTTTTTGTACTTCAGTAAACATGAATAAACCATCTTAATTATTTCGGTGCTGAATAAATGCGAGACTGTAGTCTGTAACGCGGATTGAGTGCTTTTATAAGATGACAAAAGCCAATCCAATCACTTTAGCAGTAAACACCTGCACTGCCCTGCTGAAAAATCCAGCTTAAACCAGCCTAGGCTGGTTGGCTGGTAGGCTGGTTTTAGCTGGTTGACCAGGCTGGTTTTAGAGGGGTTTTGGCCACTTCCAGGCTGGTTTCCAGCCATTTCCAGCCTGGTCTTAGCTGGTCAGTCTGGAAAATGACCGGCCAAATCCAGCTAAAAACCAGCTTGACCAGCCTGGTTGAAGCTGGATATAGCTGGTTTTGGCTGGACTCCCAGCTTGGCTAGGCTGGTCAAGCTGGTTTTAGCTGGTCATTTCCCAGCCTGACCAGCTAAGACCAGGCTGGAAATGGCTGGAAACCAGCCTGGAGGTGGCCAAAACCCCTCTAAAAGCAGCCTGGTCGACCAGCTAAAACCAGCCAACCAGCCTAGGCTGGTTTAAGCTGGATTTTTTAGCAGGGTTTGTTATTTTGTGTTTCTCTCGAAACCAGTGGGGTATGTTTGCTTGAAAGATTCAGCGAGGGAAAGGCAATTCACAAGCGCGTATTGTGTTGTGGATGTCGTACAGAATACTTCAATATTATATTGAGAACCGTGGCATCCCTAATAAAAAGTATTCATTACTACAACTTGCCATTTTGCATGTGCTATCAAATTCCATTAAAACAACACTCGTCCATCAAGACTGCAAAAAATGCATTTACTACCATATATATATATATATATATATATATATATATATATATATATATATATATATATTTTTTTTTTTTTTTTTTTTTTTTTTTTTTTTTTTTTTACAATAACAGTTTTTCAACACAGATAAAAAAAAAAATAAAAAATAAAAAACAAGATAAATGTTCTTGAGAAAATACTAAAAGAAATCAAAACAAAGTGACATTTGGAGACTTTGTTGTTGTTTTAAAAATTGAAGTCACTTTAAGCTTTTGGGGCAAACAAAAACTGACATCATAAATCATTTTACTTCACAAGTAATTCTAATCTTGATTTACGATTGTTTACTGCAAAGCACAAATTAACTGTGAGACTTTTAATTTTGCACTATATGTTGCTGGACTACACAACCACACTTTAATTTTTACTGTGCTTGATCAAAAGCATAATAGATATCAATGGTTCGATCATAAACTGGTGAAAATGCTGTAAAATAAAGTATAATCAATCTTACAGGCTTTCAATGATTCACCTCCTGAAGCATCTTCAGCATTCGTTGTCATGTTCAAAAGTCTGTTGGTGAGACACAGTGGCGCTTCCGGAGAATCACTGTTGTCTGCTTTTAATTACGTCCTTGTTGTTTTCAGCTGTCTAAATCTAGGAGTGAACTCTCCAGCTGTGAGTCGGTTTGAACCCTACATGGGCCAGAGAAGAGTCAAACTTTGAACTACATCCGGTAACTAAACCTTAGACATGGAAAAAAATGATCAGTAAGCAGACTGGAAAAGCTATTGCAATTGCATGTGTTGTGCTTTAACTCATTTGAAATCTGCTTTAGACTAAAATTTGTCTGTGATCGTCACCAATCGAATCCTATTTGCTCTACAATTTTACCCCATAATAACATCATATTTTCTTTTTTGTAGTGTCTGTTGCATTAATAATGCAGCTTTTTGGGGTCAGAAACAAATGAAAAAAGCAGCTCCACATTCATCTAGCCTCTGTTTGCCAGACTAAACCAATTTGTGCTTAAGCGGCATCAAGTCATGTTTATTCCAACTTCAGCAACTCCAGAGATGTGAACAAAAGTGCCAATCTCCTTAGTGGACTAGTTTTTGACGTAGCGCGTTGATGTGTATGATCACATTGGCGCTCTTTGTTTAGCCAAGAGGCAATAAGCGTTGGCAAAAAGTACAAACAAAAAGCATCCTGGTGTGCATGGGTCTTAGTACACACCAAGCCGACACCAAACAAGTATCACAGACGAAAACTAACACCTGTTAGTTACTTTATCGTCTTGCATCTGGTCTCGCCTGGACCATTGCCATCCTCCGTTTAGTCACAAGCCAATGAATGTTGTTGAAAAGGACAGAAGAAAAAAAATCCCTTGTGCATGGGTCTTAGGGCCACTACACAATAAGCCGACGCCAAAGAACTAAACTGATAAAACCCAACTGTGTTGTCACCTCGTGTCTGGTTTCAGTTGGACCAAAAACTGCCCGTGAACACACCAAACAGACGGCAGTTGACTGATTTTGAAGCGCATGTTCTGTGCCTGCATGAGAGGATATGTCTTAAGACACACCAAGCCGACACCAAGAAAATATCACAGACAAAACCTAACTGTGTTGTTGCCGCGTGTCTGGTCTCATCTGGACCAAAAAGCTGCCTGTGAACACACCAAAAGGACAACAGTGGACTGATTTAACAGCATACGTTCTGTGCCTGCATGGGAGGATGCGTCTTAGTACACTCCAAGCCGACGGCAAACAAATAACAAAGACGAAACCTAATGTTGTTGTTGTCTTGCATCTGGTCTTGTGTGGCTTATCGGCGCCCTCTGTTATGTCACAAGGTATTAAGCGTTGGCAAAAAATACAAACAAAAATCATTGCATTGTACATGGGTCTTAGGGCCGGTACATACCAAGCCGACACCAAGCAAATATCACTGTCAAAACCTAACTGTGTTGTCGTCTCGCATCAGTTCTCATCTGGTCAAATGATGCCCTCTGTTAAGTCAGAAGGCAATAAAATGGTGAAAAGCACAAACAAAAACCCTCCCAGTGGGCATGGGTCTTAGGGCCAGTACAGACCAAGCCGAGGGCAATAAACTAAACCGATAAAACCCATAAAACCCAACTGTGTTGTCGCCTCGTGTCTGGTTCCAGTTGGACCAAAAAGCTGCCCATGAACACACCAAACAGACGGCAGCTGACTGATTTAATAGTGCAAGTTCTGTGCCTGCATGAGAGGATGTGTTTTAGTACACACCAAGCAAATATCACATGCCTAACTGTGTTGTCGCCTCATGTCTGGTCTCATCTGGTCCAATGGCGCCCTCTGTTTAGTCACAAGGCAATAAGTGTTTAGCAAAAATTAAAAAGAAAATGCATCCTGCTCTACATGGGTCTTAGGGCCAGTACACAGTTAGCAGACACCAAGGAACTAGTGCCGACAAAACCCAACTGTTGTCGTCTTGTGTCTGCTCTCATCTGGACAAAAAGCTGCCTGTGAACACACCAAACAGACGGAAGCTAACTGATTTAATAGCGCATGTTCTGTGCCTGAATGGGAGGATGTGTCTTAGTACACACCAAGCTGACACCAAGCAAATATCACAGGTGAAACCTAACTGTGTTGTCGTCTCGCATCTGGTCTCATCTGGACCATTGGCGCCCTCTGTTAAGTCACAAGGCAATAAATTGGTGAAAAGCACAAACGAAAAGCATTGCATTGTGCAGGGGTCTCAGGGCTGGTACAGACCAAGCCGAAGCCAAAGAATTAGTGCAGACAAAACCCAACTGTGTTGTCGTCTTGTGTCTGCTCTTGTCTGCATCAAAAAGCTGCCCGTGAACACACCAAACAGACGGCAGCTGACTGATTTAGTAGCGCATGTTCTGTGCCTGCATGGGAGGATGTGTCTTAGTACACACCAAGCCGACACCAAGCAAGTATCACAGACGAAACATAACTGTGTTGTTGTCTCGCATCTGGTCTCTCCTGGACCACTGGCACCCTTTGCCAAGTCACAAGGCACTAAACGTCGGTGAAAAGCACAAACAAAAAGCATTGCATTGTGCATGGGTCTTAAGGCCTGTACAAACCAAGCCGACGCCAAAAAAACAGCGCCGACAAAACCCAATTGTGTTGTCGCCTCGTGTCTGGTCTCATCTGGACCAAAGAGCTGCCCGTGAACACACTAAACTGATGGCAGCCAACTGATTCTATAGTGTGTGTTCTGCGCCAGCGTGGGAGAACGTGTCTTTCCAGACCGCAGGGGCCAGTATCTGTCTTCTTGGTCAGAAGTGCAAACCGGGAACTTTTGATGCATACATACAAAGTGTGAACAAAGCAGCGTTCAGAACCATTATCACAGTAATTGTCACTCACCACAGAGGAACTCGCTCTTCCACAAAACAGACGGCAGCTGACTGATTTAATAGCGCATGTTCTGTGCCTGCATGGGAGGATGTGTCTTAGTACACACCAAGCTGACACCAAGCAAATATCACAGGTGAAACCTAACTGTGTTGTCGTCTCGCATCTGGTCTCATCTGGACCATTGGCGCCCTCTGTTAAGTCACAAGGCAATAAATTGGTGTAAAGCACAAACGAAAAGCATCCCGGTGTGCAGGGGTCTCAGGGCTGGTACAGACCAAGCCGACGCCAAAGAATTAGTGCCGACAAAACCCAACTGTGTTGTCGTCTTGTGTCTGCTCTTGTCTGCATCAAAAAGCTGCCCGTGAACACACCAAACAGACGGCAGCTAACTGATTTAATAGCCCATGTTATGTGCCTGCATAGGGGGATGTGTCTTAGTACACACCAAGCCGACACCAAGCAAGTATCACAGACGACACCTAACTGTGTTGTCGTCTTGCATCTGGTCTCTCCTGGACCACTGGCGCCCTTTGCTAAGTCACAAGGCACTAAACGTCGGTGAAAAGCACAAACAAAAAGCATTGCATTGTGCATGGGTCTTAAGGCCTGTACAAACCAAGCCGACGCCAAAAAAACAGCGCCGACAAAACCCAATTGTGTTGTCGCCTCGTGTCTGGTCTCATCTGGACCAAAGAGCTGCCCGTGAACACACTAAACTGATGGCAGCCAACTGATTCTATAGTGTGTGTTCTGCGCCAGTGTGGGAGAACGTGTCTTTCCAGACCGCAGGGGCCAGTATCTGTCTTCTTGGTCAGAAGTGCAAACCGGGAACTTTTGATGCATACATACAAAGTGTGAACAAAGCAGCGTTCAGAACCATTATCACAGTAATTGTCACTCACCACAGAGGAACTCGCTCTTCCACAAAACAGACGGCAGCTGACTGATTTTATAGCGCATGTTGTGTGCCTGCATGGGAGGATGTGTCTTAGTACACACCAAGCTGACACCAAGCAAATATCACAGGTGAAACCTAACTGTGTTGTCGTCTCGCATCTGGTCTCATCTGGACCATTGGCGCCCTCTGTTAAGTCACAAGGCAATAAATAGGTGAAAAGCACAAACGAAAAGCATCCCGTTGTGCAGGGGTCTCAGGGCTGGTACAGACCAAGCCGACGCCAAAGAATTAGTGCCGACAAAACCCAACTGTGTTGTCGTCTTGTGTCTGCTCTTGTCTGCATCAAAAAGCTGCCCGTGAACACACCAAACAGACGGCAGCTAACTGATTTAATAGCCCATGTTCTGTGCCTGCATAGGGGGATGTGTCTTAGTACACACCAAAGCCGACACCAAACAAATATCACAGACGACACCTAACTGTGTTGTCGTCTTGCATCTGGTCTCTCCTGGACCACTGGCGCCCTTTGCTAAGTCACAAGGCACTAAACGTCAGTGAAAAGCACAAACAAAAAGCATTGCATTGTGCATGGGTCTTAAGGCCTGTACAAACCAAGCCGACGCCAAAAAAACAGCGCCGACAAAACCCAATTGTGTTGTCACCTCGTGTCTGGTCTCATCTGGACCAAAGAGCTGCCCGTGAACACACTAAACTGATGGCAGCCAACTGATTCTATAGTGTGTGTTCTGCGCCAGCGTGGGAGAACGTGTCTTTCCAGACCGCAGGGGCCAGTATCTGTCTTCTTGGTCAGAAGTGCAAACCGGGAACTTCTGATGCATGCATACAAAGTATGAACAAAGCAGCGTTCAGAATCTCAGTATCACAGTAATTGTCACTCACCACGGAGGAACTCGCTCCTGCAAATATGTCTGATAATAAGGTAAGGTCTAAGGTCCTTCACGGTCACACTCGGGCTCTGATTTGTTGCTGATCAATCAATCAGATCACTCTCCTTTACCTGGTGGACAACACCAATTGAACATGCTGAATTGGGCCAACGGGATCAGACATCAACCTAACGAGAGGCAACATGGAAAACATCAAACAAAGTCCAATGGCTGATCATCAACTTGATGTGTCCCGGCCCTTAAAAGTTGTAACAATTCTTGCAAATTTCTCCTTTTGCGTTTCAAGGAAAGCACATATGTTTGGAGCAACATGATTGTAAGCAAATGACAGTATTTCATTTTTGGATGAACTTGAATGTTTCCTCAGCATCATTATCTGTTGCAAAGTATTACTCACTGATGTCAGACGCACATCAGAAAGAAGCCAAAACTAAACCTTAAACAGAAGTTATGCATAACATAGGCAACTTTCTCAAATGAGTTAGAGAGCGAGTGATTGGAAGGGTCGGTGATCATTCATCACGCACATTCTTTCATTCCCATCTCGGCCGTTCATGGATGACACAGCGTATTTCCAGTCAAACGGAGGCTGTAGGAAACCCGTGGAGAGGCTGACTGACTGTCTGAGAACTCATAAACTACCCATGATAAGCATGTTCAGGATCAGTTAGTTTGTTGGCAACTCACCACGGATTCCTAAAATGCGCTGTCTTCAGGAGCTGGAAATGAACCCTTCAGGGATTTGCCCTCTGTTGCCCTCTCCAAGGAAAACTGCATTTTTTTTCCAGCAGAGACTCGTCCAAGACCTGTTAAATATGACCAGTTTTTTCCCCATGTTTTAGCTCTCGCTGTAAATCAAGTCTGACTGTCAGGGTTACGTCATTTCTGGGCTAAATGATAGTCAGATATGATCTTTGACCTTTCCCTGAATGGTGCCCTTATAGACATGGAGAAGCACACAAAAGAGATGCTCAATTATATTTCGGCGTGTTCTACAGACAACGTGAGTGCTGTTTGCCTGAGGAAACTCACAGCTGCAGCAGGGTGTTGTGGGTAATTGCAACAGGGTGTTACGGAAGATTGCTAGAGCTTTGCTATTGTGTTCTTGCTGATTTTGAAACTGCTGCAAGTGCACTGTGGATGGTTCTCACCATTTGTGGTGAGGTGCAGTTGATAGGTTGCTTTGGCTGTTGTTTAATGTGTGGTTTCTAGGGAGTTGCTAGAATGTTTTTGTTGATTTTTAACATGTTACATTGGTGTAGGGCTAGCGCAATCGCCTCACAGCAAGAATTTCACTGGTTCGAGCCCTGGCTTGGTCAGTTGACATTTCTGTGTGGAGTTTGCATGTTCTCCCCGTGTTTGTGTGGGTTTACTCTGGGTGCTTCAGTTTTCCCCACAAGTCCAAAGACATTTGGTTTAGGTGAATTGGGTAGGCTAAATTGTCCGTAGTGTATGTGTGGGGTAGAGAGTGTATGGATGTTTCCCAGTAATGGGTTTCAGTTGGATGGGCATCCGCTGCGTGAAACATATTCTGGATAAGATGTGGCAACCCTAGATTAATAAAGTTACTAAGCTGAAAAGAAAATGAATGAATGAATACATTGGAGTAGGTAGGGTATTGCTAAGGTGTTCTGCTAGGTGTTTAATATGTGGTTGCTAGGGTGTTCTGGCTGACTTTGCTACTGGAGTGTTATAGCTGGTTTCTAACCATACCCATCAACCCTCCCATTTTTCCCGGGAGTCTCCTGTGTTTTACAATTCTATCATTCTATCATCCCGTTAAGGTATTTCCCCCTATTTCTCCCGTATTTTTATTCTTTCAATGAAGTGTGGCAATAAACATCAAAGAGCCGATCCTCCCTATACGCAACCCATACTGCCGAACCAGCAGGGACATGCCTTGCTCTTAAATGTGTATCTATTCTGTGCTTTCATTTTATTTAGCCATGAAAACATTTAGAAATAAATATAAAAAATGCGGGACTCCCTTCCTTTCCATTACAGGCGTTGTTGCCCCTCTTATGCAATTTTCAAACCAGTCTGTTAATGTAGCTGTGCGTGACTAGATTCTCTACACACGATTTGAGCCATATTGCGCCAGACTGCACACCACACACTGATTGGTGGAGTGGAGACAGTGATGAAGCTAATTATGATATGGGGATGGTTAGGAGGCCATGATGGACAGGGCCAGTGGGCAGAATTTTGGCAGATCCAGTTACTGACCAGACGCACCCCTGCTTATATGTCGATATTGTAAGTTTTCTTTTAAACAACAAATTTGGTCTTAAATGAGCATAAAAAGTTAGGAAAGCAATCGAATGCTTACATTATAGATCCTTGCATTTTTAAAGTGACACCGCTTATTTAATGTATTAAAATAAAATTAAAATCTAAATGAGAGATTCATTCGCTGCTCTTAAATCAGAATGTTTAAATTATACATTGAAGAAAAGGTTAATAAGTTTTTATAACTTGATTCAGTTTCTTCATAATAATAGATATTAATGTTAATAAGCTAAACTGATTAAATTAATTAATAATCTGAAAATAACATTACTAACTGTTTCAATGGTTTACTTACAATGAAACGGCTTGAGGTGCATAGAGAAGGGGAGGGGGGGTTTGGCTGGGGTAGGGGACTCTTATTTTTACATCCTAATGTTGACAGGTATGTTTCTAACATGCAGTTGTTGATAGGACTTGTTGGCTAATCTTAAATATATTTAAACAATATATTCTGGCTGGTGTTTAATTTGTGATGGGTGGATTGTTCTGTTTATTAATCATTGTTATGCATTTGCTATGAGTCTATGTCATGAGGAAGTTTTTGTCATATGCTGCTTTGCATTTACTAGGACATCACAGCAGTTTTTTTTTTTTTTCATTCAGGGGTGCCTTTCTGAAAACTATTGTTAGCCAACTAAGGTTGCAAGTTTCGTTGTTACAAACAGCTGATTTGGCGTTTCCCAAATTCATCGCTCCAACGAACATTCGCAAATTGTTTCGCAAACTTGTATGCTTTCATTTACACCTCTGGAGCTGTCGTTCGAAACAGTTTCTAACATTTAAACTTGGAATGATTAAAACATCATTAAAGTCATCTCTCCTGGGTGTAATTTGCTTTCAAAGCATTTTTAAACAGTTCAATTTTAGCAATCTTTATGTTTACAATTGTGCTTCCTTTGCAGTGCACTTTGAAAACATTGATGCCATTTTGAACAAAGAGGTGGCTCATGATGAAAACTATAGGTGTCCTATTATTTAAAAGCAGAATTTATGTTACGTTTCCATAGTTTGTGAAAACAAAATTTAAAACATAACATACGCTATAATAATAATCAATCATCATCATCATTAATATTATTATTAAAGTAGGATTTTTTAAATTTCCTAATAAATAATAAATATAAATTTCATTTCTTAATAAACTGCCTCATTATTTATTTATTGATTTATATTATTTAAATATTATTTGAGCATACGTGTCAGCTTTTGTAAGTGATTTTATGTTTTAGAATAGAATACATTTACAATACATATATTTCACTTAATATGGAAAGCGAGTGCAGGTTTTTACCAAAACTATGATTGGATTCTTTTAAAATGCTTGTGCATGTAAAACAACATCATTTGCACAAAGAAATTATGGGGTTCTCTAAAGAAGTTGTTACCACATTATGGGCGTTTTACGTTATAACTAACTTGGTTTAAATGATGGATCTGCGACAGAGAAGCTACGGGTTTTGGGAAACACTCATCACTACATCGCTCATTTCCCAAACTATGCATCGTACTATGATAGTTCACCCGTGAGTTATGTCTTTGTTTGGGAAATGCACCCTTGATTTGCATTTGCTCTGATAGCTAGAATGTTCTGTATGGTTAAACGAGTGTTTCATGGACTAAAACAGAGTTGCTAATGGATATTTAACACATTGCGATGAGGTTTTAGGTTTGTTCAAGCAAGCACTAGGGCATGGTACCCAGAGGGCATTTAAAGCTGGAGTTTAAGGAGTGGCATGCATGTTGAGAGAATTTGACATCAGTGGTATTTATGAGATATAATGGGCCCCGTATGAGATATAAACATATTTTATCAGCAAATTAAAACAAACATTATCATAGCAGCAGCTTTACAACCAAGAATGACGTATTGCCAGGCTTTATTCACAATTTCCAGCGCAGCGGCAGCAGCTGCGAGAGAGAGAGAGAGAGAGAGAGAAAGAGAGCAGCAAATGTGGGTCATTCCCCATACTCTTGGTTTTCAGACCCCCAGACGGAGGTATGCGCGGGCGATCTTGTTTAAAGAAAACCTCTGGGTGGGATGACAACAGCAGACGGTTTTTCCATGACTCCCCAAAGAGAGCGTGAGCTGTCCCGGCCAGGAGAACACATCATCACCGCAGGCCAGAGCAAGGTTACGTGTGCTTGTTTGTCTGAAACAAATGAGAACTTTCCTACTGGCTACTCCGGTTTATGACATCACTTTGCAGCAAATCGCCCAAGCCATGATGACTAATCTAATTTGTACACGATAACGAATGTAAGCTATGAAAACGTTCGAATGAGGGACGTCGAGCAGATGTGATAACTCGCTAATGTATTCCGTCTGAATTGACCCTTCGTTGGCTCATTGCTTTATGTAAGATTGTAAAACAAATTACTGAAATGGGGAAACAACGAAGCATTGGTAACTATAGTCATGGCCCATTTAAGCATTTAATAATTCCCATCGATAACGTCGATACGTGCTAGTTTTCCAAATCCATAAATCCGCTATTGTCCTCTCTGATTGCAGGATAAACAGTAGGCAAACAAAAGCCAGGAGATCTGAGCAACTACACAAATCACATCCTGTCTATGGTTTTAGGTCAGAAATATGCAAACACAGATGCGGATGTTTGCCCAACACATTGCTTGCGCGTGATCCCATTGCTCATGCATCAACATGAACCACAGTATGCAAATCTTTGTAGTTGAGTAATGTGATGGATTTCCAAGGACATTCGCAAAAAATGGATCATGCTTGGATCATTCAATAAAGGCATTTCAAAACTAGGGATGCAACAATTAACCGGTTTCACTATTAACCGCGCTTTAATTTGTCACGGTTAATCGTAATGGCTTCTCAACACCGTGTTTCTGCACGGACCAAAACTGCGGCAACTAGGGTTGTAACGGTATGAATTTTTTACGGTATGATAATCGTCTTAAACAATACCACGGTTTGACGGTTTCGCGGTATACGGTATGTTACAAATGTTACAAAATAATAGAACAGTGAAGCAAATTTGACTTTTTCCAAATAATATATTTTTAGTTACTATAAACAACACCACTTACAATGAACAAATAAAAAAAATAAGAAAATAATAAATAATGTGTCAAAGTCAAAATAAAGTCCAAATAAACATGGTGCAAATCCTCAGTAAAAAATAGATATAAATATTTACTATCCTATAAATAGTTACATAACGAAACTAGATTCAATATGGAACATCCTTAGGTTTTATGTGCCAGCATGGATATGGTTGTCTGTGGATATGGATTTGGATATGGTTGTATGCAATGCAGACAAACAGCTGCACCTTCATTTGCGTCTTTTGAAAACAGCAAGAGCAGCAGTTCGTCTTTGCTGTGTCACTGTTTTGTCATGTTTCTGTGCTGCTGTGCATGCAAAAGTACTTAGTATGAGAATTATTTCATGCAAAACTTTTTTTTTTTTGCGTTTTATTTAGCCGCGCAGAAATGTATGCCTATCTCTCATTCCGTGTTGTTCAAAAAGCTCAGTGTTGGTCCACAAACAAAAGTGAAACCTATGCTTATTGGTTGTGATATAGCGAGTTTGAACCAATCTGGGCATGGAGGAGGGACAATGCATCAATGTATCATGTCTGGTTTGTCCGGAGACACAGTGACGAGCGTTTCTTTGTCAAATCAGCGTTGTCAAATTTTGATGACGTAACCGCACTGATTCTGGAGCCTCTGAAAGTCCGCGAATGTTATGTCATACAGCACTGGAAAGCTGATATTCTCTTCTTTATGCCAATCTTTGAATTGTATGAATCGGATCAAAAGTTATTAAACATTTAAGAGCAATACTTATTTTTAGCCGCGGGCGGCTGTCTCGGTCTTTAAGGGTTAAAACCGTTAATATGCAATTGTTCATGGTATGATAATCGTGCACGTTCAAATCGTGGTAGACCGTCATACCGGTATATTGTTACAACCCTAGCGGCAACTAAAAGTTATGCCAGCTGTGTGCTAGTTTGTACACCGAGACTAATAACCACGCACACTGGACTAACTATGACTGAGGCTATTAACTAAGGCAAGCTCGTGCAAGTTCATTATATCTAATGGAGGGATGTGCATGCGACGCAACAAACTCACACTTAAGGCGCTCTAGTTGAGATGTGGGCTTTTGTGATCGCGGGAACTACAAACGGCTGAAGTTTGAGGAAGAAGCAATGAAAAGTAAACAGGTTTGCAACCCCGTTTAAAGTTACAAATATTGGCGCCGATGAGAGCGATCATGCTGTGATATTATTCGCCAGCCGAGATCAATCCAGTGTTTTCAGAGAGAGTGCTGAAAGACTCGAAGTGGATCAGCTGTTTAATGGCCCGAATCTCAATGCATTGCATTCACTGAGTTCAGCACACATGGAGGCTAAATGTAAAATCTAACAGTGTAGATCTTTACCAAAGAAGCTCCACTTTACTAAGTTTAAATTGAAACTTTGACTCATGACAAACAGTATTGCGCAGGTGGTCATCACAAGATTATCATCATCGTCATCTTAATATTTGATAATTATTAGACATTAAGTTTGCAATTATTGCACAAACATCAATAAGTTATAACAGTATTAGTTAGTTGTTTCTGGTTTTTGTTAGTCCTGATTGATGATGTTTTCAAATACAGTAAATCTGTTATTATATAATTCACAGTGGTGCTCATTCATTTTTGGTGGGTGCTCTTAAATTTTTTATGGTGCTCCTAAAGTTTCTGAAGTTAGGAGCAACGGTGCTACCAAGTAAAAAAGTTAATTTCAAGCCCTGCATTAGACAAACACTATTTTTTTCATTATTTATTAATTCTTCTGTCATTTGTTTACAGTATAAAATAGTTTAAATGTCAAAAATTTTACTTATTTTTAACACAAAGAGAGAAATGGACTATTGTTTGTTTTTAATATTATTTTGCGCTGTATTTGGTTACTGAGCAGCAATAAATAACACTTTAGAAAATCCCATGAAAACTCCTTATATTTTAAACTAGTGGTGTTTAAAAATTAATGAATGCATAATAATCGGGATAACCGTGAAACCGTTTCTCAGACTATAAACACACAATCTGCCAAAAGGGTGATTTTGAGAATGTGGAAAACTGAATCTGTACCTAAATTTGGTATGTGGGGCAGAGATATCGTAAACATGCTTGCTTTGGAGAGGTTGAGATATATCAATGATGACAAATTGCAGATGTTTGCCCAACACATTGCTTGCGCGTGATCCTATTGCTCATGCATCAACATGAACCACAGTATGGAAATCTTTGTAGTTGAGTAATGTGACGGATTTCCAAGGACATTCGCAAAAAATGGATCATGCTTGGATCATTCAATAAAGGCATTTCAAAACTAGGGATGCAACAATTAACCGGTTTCACTATTAACCGCGCTTTAATTTGTCACGGTTAATCGTAATGGCTTCTCAACACCGTGTTTCTGCACGGACCAAAACTGCGGCAACTAAAAGTTATGCCAGCTGTGTGCTAGTTTGTAGACTAATAACCACGCACACTGAACTAACTATGGCTGAGGCTATTAACTAAGGCAAGCTCGTGCAAGTTCGTTATATCCAATGGAGGGACGTGCATGCGACGCAACAAACTCACACTTTAGATGCTCTAGTTGAGATGGGGGGCTTTTGTGATCGTGGGAACTACAAACGGCTGAAGTTTGAGGAAGAAGCAATGAAAAGTACACAGGTTTGCAACCCCGTTTAAAGTTACAAATATTGGCGCCGATGAGAGCGATCATGCTGTGATATTATTCGCCAGCCAAGATTAATCCAGCGTTTTCAGAGAGAGTGCTGAAAGACTCAAAGTGGATCAGCTGTTTAATGGCCCGAATCTCAATGCATTGCATTCACTAAGTTCAGCACAAATGGAGGCTAAATGTAAAATCTAACAGTGTAGATCTTTACCAAAGAAGCTCCACTTTACTAAGTTTAAATTAAAACTTTGACTCATGACAAACAGTATTGCGCAGGTGGTCATCACAAGATTATCATCATCGTCATCTTAATATTTGATAATTATTAGACATTAAGTTTGCAATTATTGCACAAACATCAATAAGTTATAACAGTATTAGTTAGCTGTTTCTGGTTTTTGTTAGTCCTGATTGATGATGTTTTCAAATACAGTAAATCTGTTATTATATATTTCACAGTGGTGCTCATTCATTTTTGGTGGGTGCTCTTAAATTTTTTATGGTGCTCCTAAAGTTTCTGAAGTTGGGAGCAACGGTGCTACCAAGTAAAAAAGTTCATTTCAAGCCCTGCATTAGACAAATACTATTTTTTTCATTATTTATTAATTCTTCTGTCATTTGTTTACAGTATAAAATAGTTTAAATGTCAAAAATTTTACTTATTTTTAGCACAAAGAGAGAAATGGACTATTGTTTGTTTTTAATATTATTTTGCGCTGTATTTGGTTACTGAGCAGCAATAAATAACACTTTAGAAAATCCCATGAAAACTCCTTATATTTTAAACTAGTGGTGTTTAAAAATTAATGAATGCATAATAATCGGGATAACCGTGAAACCGTTTCTCAGACTATAAACACACAATCTGCCAAAAGGGTGATTTTGAGAATGTGGAAAACTGAATCTGTACCTAAATTTGGTATGTGGGGCAGAGATATCGTAAACATGCTTGCTTTGGAGAGGTTGAGATATATCAATGATGACAAACTGCGGATGTTTGATAAAACATGGGGACAGATATTAGAACACCTTAATGCAAGAAACACAAGCTAACCAATAACCCCTTTCGATAACACAGTAATTATAGATTGAGATTAATTGAGATTCTCAATTCATAATCTATAATATTCTTAATAATGTGCCCAAACTATTATTTGACAATAACACTGTAGTCAGGATAATGCATTTTTCTGGTGATACAACAATGTTACTTTATACTTGTTTTTTTATGCATTAACCTGACCAGCTAAATTATATTTTGCTTTCATGTGCATTTATCCCTATGTGTTCTGTCGTTTGGTTGTTCTGTCATATGTTAGTGTTTTTTTTTGTGGTTTTTTTTGTATTTTATATGTATTATATTATATTGTAGTGTATTGAATTAAGTTTTTTTTTTGTATTTTGTTGCAGCAAAAAGCACATGAATAAACGCTTTAAAAAACATACAATCAAAATCTATAAATCGCTGCATCCCTATTCATAACAGAATGAAGAGGTTGTTTTGTTCTACTATACTTGTAACAACCTCAAGGGGGCGAGATATTCATTCAAATGTCTGAAGATGCTTGTCATCATCTCCAGTTCTGAGGTTGTACTCATGATTTCTTGATTCAGGATTTTTCAGCTTTATTGTAAATTCTGCCACATTTACAGACATGAAGAGATTTGAAATTATGTTACTTTCAGACCCTGGGTGTATAGATATAACACAAATTCTAAAACATTTATTTATTTTCCTTTCGGCTTAGTCCCTTTATAAATCTGGGGTCGCCACAGTGGAATGAACTGCCAACTCATCCAGCACATGTTTTACACTGCAGATGCCCTTCCAGCTGCAACCCATCACTGGGAAACATCCACACACACTCATTCACACTCATACACTACGGACAATTTAGCCTACCCAATTCACCTATAGTGCATGTCTTTGGACTGTGGGGGAAACCGGAGCACCCAGAGGAAACCCATTTTTAATAGTTTAAAGTGAGATATTCTATTGTCTTGTTGCTGTAGTATTTTATGCTGCAAAAACCTTGTAATAATTTTCTATTATTTTACAGACTTATTTCTGGATATATGATTTTTTATACATGATGATATTTCAAAAGACCTACATGTCTTTAAAAGTCCCTGTGTTAAACTGTAGAGTTGAATTTTCAACATCAAAAGTAGACAGAGCAGAGAACAAGGTCCCATTATGAAATTCACAACTGTGAATAAATGCAAAACACAAAATACAGAAGCTGTTAACAAATACAGTGCAGGCTTGAACATTATGCACAATTTGCTTTCCTTTTTTCATTCTTGTACTTCTATGCTGTTTTCTGTGCTAGTTATCACAATTTAAAGTGAATTTCCCTTATTCTAGGTCAGGGGTCACCAACCTTCTTCCTGAAGGTCCGGTGCCCTGCAGGGTTTAGCTTCAACTTGCCTCAACACACCTGCCTGGGTGTTTCAAGTATACCCAAGACCTTGATTAGCTTGTTCAGGTGTGTTTGATTAGGGTTTTAGCTCAAATCTGCGGGAAACCAGACCTCTAGGAACAAGTTTGGTGAACCCTGTTCTAGGCGGTAAAAGATGGAACCTGTAATTGCGGCAAACACAAAATTCTCTCTTGACTTGTTGAAACAGCTCTGCCAGAAGAGCACAGGCAATGTGCTGTTCTCCCCCCTGAGCATCTCCTCTGCATTGGGTCTTGTTGTTCTGGGTGCCAACGGCAATACTCATGACCAGGGGCCTCATGTACGAAGACTTGCATTGAATTCATAGTAAAACATTGCATACAAAAAGCTGTAAATGTGCGTACACAGTAAAAATTCAGAAGCATGAAACACTGCGTACACAGAATCCCACGCATATTCTCTTTAGCCCCTTTCACACAGTGATACCGGTAAATATCCGGAAGATTTCCGGAACGACTTTACCGGTAAATTCAAAAAAGCGCTGTTCACAGGCGAGGACGTTACGGAATTTTTCCAGAAAAGAGCATTCACACATCCATTCCAAAATAGCGGTAAATTCTGACATCATTACCCAGAAATGACCTCTAAACGGCTGCGCTTGTGTTTGTAAACATTTGACTACATTACAAACTCTTTGGATGGATCAGTATTGAGAACAACTCCAATAAAAACATATAGAGGAACACTTTCGCATGTCGAGATGTTCATGATATGTGTGTGTGCTGGCGCTATGGGCGCTCACGGGCACACGCAAAGCTTGAAGGTAAACAAACAACGGATTATCATAAACATTTTATCGATAATTATTTACACAGTTGGCATTAAGAAGGAACATAGAAACATTATCTGACTAACATCTAGCAGCTAAAGGTGTCTGGAAAAATATTCAAAGGCTTTTATTCTCATAAACCGCGCGGACGTGAATGCGTCTGACTGTTCTGATTGGCTAAAGCAGGTGTCTCACGTCAGCACGTTCTAGACGTGGACGCGCTGTTTCCGGCAATCTTCCTTCTGCATTCATACAGCGCAGCATTCCGGCAAATTACCGGTAATGTTACAACTTCTCTTTCCGGAAAATAGCCAGAACAAATTTACCGGTATTTTCAAAAAGGACCTGTTCACACATACAACCTTTCCGGAAAATTGCCGGTAATTTTCCGGAAAGGTCTGTATGTGTGAAAGGGGCTTTTGTACATCCAAATTAACGTGAAACTGAGCTCACGTGCACAAGCGCAAAACCCCTCCCTGCCTCCTCCCCCTAATACATATGCTAATGACTCTACTTTGGCAAAACCCAATGAAAAAGCAATGGCAAAAGCAAGCAGAAAGAGAAACTTTGAACAGAATGTGAATTGGAGGTGCTCCTTTTGGAGGTAGACCAGAGAAAAACAGTGTTATTTTCAAGTTTGTCCTCCGGAATTAATAACAAAAGAAATCAAATGGAGTGGGAGAGTTTAGCTGACACTGTTAACGCAGTGGGGTCTGAACAATGCGCTGTGAGTGAATTAAAAAAGAAATGATCCCATGTAAAGGTGTACAATTTTTAGTGTCTATTGAGGCTAAGTGCAATAAGAACACCTCATTGGAATGAGCTAGTTGAGTGATTCCCGCCCATCACTGTTTGATCAGGCACGTGCACACATAGGGCTCAACCTGTGCAGTGCACATGCCCTTTTTAGTCTTGGATAGAAAGTGCCCTTCCAAAATGATCAAAAGTGCCCCCGCGACACGGCACACCCTCGGTCCCGCCCTTCAGTACGCGCGCGACAACACCGCTCTTCATTTGTTTTTGTGAGTTTTTGTGCGTACACAGCACTGATATATAAGGCCCCAGATGTATAAAGTGAGCACAGGACTCCAAATGTATCTATTAACTAACATCTCATGAATGATTTAAAGCAGGGGTGTCCAAACTCGGCCTTGGAGGGCCAACATTCTGCATAGTTTAGCTTCAACTTCCTTCAGCACTGCCTGGACGTTTCAAGTAAGAGCCTGATTAGCTGGTTCAGGTGTGATTAATTGGGTTTGGAACTAAAATTTGCAAGACATCGGCCTTCCAGAACCAAGCTTGGACACCCCAGATCTATATACTAGCAGTATATTTGTAAGTCTACCACCTGAATACCGCTTGGGACTAACTTGGCCCATTTTTAGTATTAAGCTTTCTACAAGTGAAACAGCAGTAAAAATTTAAGTGCACATGTTTTTAATTAGTACAGCAAGTAAACAAGTATATATTAGTATACCTTTGTAACATCTGTGGTTATTAATTTATTTGTTAACCAGTTCTGGTGTCCCATGCTCAGAATTTGGGCAGAATTTGCATTTAACAACTGCACACACAGTAGTGAACACACATACACCCAACTCAACAACTTCTATCAGTACTGGGCAGGGCCGGAGTGGGACTCCTTTTCAGCCCTGGAGTTTCAAGCCTTAGACCGGCCCACCTCAGTTCACGACTGACTATATTAAAATAAGGTCATTTCCAATTCAGTTTCTAATTAAACTATCACGTCTTTTTTTGAGAAAACAGCTGCTTAATAACTTCAAATGTTCAACAACCCTAACAGTATTATATGTCTTAACAATAAAAATAAAAAAATAACATACTCAGACGAGGATCAAACTCCGGGTCGGCAGCGTCGTAATCTAACGTGCTATTCACTGGACCACAACAGTTGTATATTGAAGAGTGACTCATCTGAGTTATATCATCATTAACCTGCAGGCTGGTTATATATAAAAAGAGCAGAGCTGCGGTAAAATGATTAATAAGAAGACTGTGGTCAAGTAAATAAATAAATAAATTTAAAATGTGTGACTGCTGAAAGCTACAGATTCTGGAGCTAGGGACACCAGCCCTCACGGCCAAAAAACGGACCGGCCCACTGGGAATTCTCCCGGTCCTACCGATTAGCCAATCCGGGCCTGCTACTGGGGTTCCAACAACGAATGCACGAATGCTCTTAGAATAATCTTAATTAAAGCAAATCTGGCTATATCTAGGCATAGTCGAATAATAAGTATATGAAAAAGGTCTTACCTTGCTCCTCAGACACCATCGTTCCGTCGTCCTTGTGTAAATTCCACATGAGTAAACCCCCAGTGGACAAAACGCCAATCAGAACACAAAGCAGACTGTTGCATGACTCATGGGGCACGTCCTCATCATTTGCATGTACTTCAGGTCACGTTCGAATGTCATCCAGACCTGAAGAGTTTCTCCGCCATCAAGAGAAATCATTTGTCAAAACAGATACAGTAAGTTACTATTGAATCATTAACATGCAAGCCTCAGTGTTTGATAAGCCACAACATTTCCAACTAAAACAACAATTATTTAAATTCCTCCTTTTTTTTTAAGTTTATATTAAATGCAAGTGGACTTCTATTATGAAAACAGGTGACGCAGATCGTTTACTATGCATTACGACTGCGTGAATGAACAATCTGTTCAAACCAATTCAAATTAATTGTATCTATTTACTGTGTTCATTGTGAAATTGAATGTGTATGCTTCAAACAAACATGTAGAATGCTGAATCGTGTCAAATCACTCAGTTCAACTATCATCGGTTCATATAGAGTTGGATATTAATTGATATGTTTCTTAATTGATATTATAGCTTAAAAAACACACCACAATACAGCTCTATCCAAAAATAGCATATTTCCATACTAGTATGCTACAAACAGTATGCGAGCAAAGTAGTATGTCCAAATATATAGTCCATCTTGAGGGATGTAAACAAAAACGAATATCCCGTTTTATATTTTTCATTTCTATAGCTTCTGAGAATCCAAAAAAGGGCCACATTCTGATAACGTTATGGTCAAATTGCCTCGTTACAGTTGAAAATGTTCATGGACCAATGACATGACCACATTGAAATGGTCTATACAATTCGAAAAACAGTATGTGAGAAATATCCGGATGTCCTACTACTTCTAGCGAGATTTTGAAATGCACTTTAAATGGACACAATGCTATTCCATGATGCACAGTAAGAGAATTTATGAATAGAAGAGAAGCAACGCAACTGACGCAGGTAGGTCACGTGATCGTAACAAAATGGAGGATTTAGTACATCCAAGTTACATTCATACTCCTCACATTCATACTGTATAGAACTTGCTTTTCTAACGGCCGAGTAGCACGTTTAAATACAAATGCAATACCTACAGAGTAGTAGACAATTTCGGACTAGGGATGCTCATAATAATCGATTAAACGTTAACCGAAATGCTGCGTTTTTAACTGATTAACGGTATCAGCTAAAAGGTTTTAAAAATATTACTATATATATTTTTTAAAGTTTGGCTGCATAAGGGGCCGATCACAGTAAACGCGCTATTTGTGTTGAGATGGGCATCTTTTAAATAGTTTACTAACAGCCACGAGCGTTTTGCGGCGCCCTGCACGCCTCGCGTTTTCGCTGTTGCACGCTCGCAATTGAAAAAAAGTCAACTCTGAGTGGAAAAAGCACGTTACGTCAATTGAATCTTTTTCATTCTTCTATCTAAAGAGAGCAGAGGCGGGGTTTACATTGATTAAATGCATATTTTCCATGGAGCAATCGATTTGAGGTAGCCTGCTATTTTTGTTTGACGGAAGAAAAAAAAAAAAAGTATATATTGGACTAACAGCATATGCCAGTTTTTAAGGATTCAGTCAGTGTTTTCATTTTGTAATCTAAACTTGCCAACTAGTTAAAAAAATCTAGGGCAGGACTATTATTTTTATTCTTCTTTATTTAATTTAGTGAGTTCTACACTGCAGGTGCTTGAAAATGAGCTGTTGTTCTAATGCTGTTAAAATAAATCAGTACTTTAAAATGCAATATTCAATGTTTTTTGGGGGGTTTTTTTGTAAATAATACGTAAATAATAATTTAATATTAATCTGACCAGTTAACCGTTAATATTCGGTTAACGAGTGGTGGTTGTCGGTTGGCAAAATTAACGGAAACGAGCATCATTATTTCGGACACAGCCTGTCTATCTCTATTGTCAAGTTCAGTTATAATTTAGCCGTTGCCCACAACAGATCTTGTGAGCAAAATGGGTTAAATTTACTTTATATTACATAAACAATTCCTTAATTCAACTTTTTGCATAAACCTCATTTTATTTATTGGAAAGTCTTTTATACACAAATGCGAATGTGTCAATGTGAATTGAAACTGTAATAAAAAAACCATCACAGACTCTCACAACAAGAAGGCAATTAAAACTTAGAAAACATGTGCTTTATTTAATATTCTGCATTAATTTGTTTTTATTTGTCATGAGCCTTTATTGTTTGTTTCTTTTTCTCTCTCTGTCTTTCCGTTTCTTTAACATTTAAAATTTATTTTCAAATTGTTATATTTCTCTTGTTGCAAAAAGTAATATTTGTATTGCTTGTAACACTTCAATCAGTATTTGTGTTTCTATTTGTTGTAATGGCCTGTTGTTATTGCAATAAAAAAGTAAAAATAAAAAATGTATACTTTTCGAAGCATTTCATTACTACTGACGTGAGAGCAATTGGTCTAAAATCATTGTTATCCACATGAGTAGTTTTAGGCACAGGGATTATAGGAGATTCATAAGAGAAAAAGAAACCATAAACCAAAAAATGTGGGCTTGCATGAAAGGTTTACATTAATTACAGCTATTATATAATCAACAGAGAAAAGGAAATTAAAAAAAATATATTTAAAACGGTTTACGTGTCTTTAAAAATGCTGACATAATGATTCAAAATGTAGCAGTTTTCTTTATTCATTCATTAATTTTCCTTTAGCTTTGTCCCTTATGAGGGGTCGCCACATAAACCACCAATTTATCCAACATATGTTTTACACAGCGAATGCCCTTCCAGCCACAACCCAGTACTGTGTTTGGACTGTGGGGGAAACCCACGCCAACACAGGGAGAACATGCAAACTTCACACAGAAATGCCAACTGGTCCAACAGGGACTCAAACAAGTGATCTTCTTGCTGTGAGGCAACAGTGCTAACCACTGAGACACCATGCCACCTAGCACTTTTTTTTTCTTTTTTTTTTTGCTTTTAGTAAATCTTAAAAAGAAAGAGAGTCAAACTCAGCTAGAAAAATAGTAACAAAGGTCGTTTAGAATATCTGATGAGAAACTGAAAAATGTATTCATATGTGAGAGAGAAATGCTAGTTTACCCTGCTGAAAAATCCAGCTTAAACCAGCCTAGGCTGGTTGGCTGGTTTTAGCTGGTTGACCAGCCTGGTTTTAGAGGGGTTTTGGCCATTTCCAGGCTGGTTTCCAGCCATTTCCAGCCTGGTCTTAGCTGGTCAGGCTGGAAAATGACCAGCCAAATCCAGCTAAAACCAGCTCGACCAGCCAGGTTTAAGTTGGATATAGCTGGTTTTGGCTGGACTTCCAGCTTGGCTAAGCTGGTCAAGCTGGTTTTAGCTGGTCATCTCCCAGCCTGACCAGCTAAGACCAGGCTGGAAATGGCTGGAAACCAGCCTGGAAATGGCCAAAACCCCTCTAAAACCAGCCTGGTCGACCAGCTAAAACCAGCCAACCAGCCTAGGCTGGTTTAAGCTGGATTTTTCAGCAGGGTAGACATTGTTTTTAGACCACACTAGCTTTTAACCTTTCAACCAACATCCTTAACTCACTAAATTTAATTTCAGGTGGACTTTATTCTTGTATCTTGCTTGTGAGAGTGTTTTAAAATGTTTGAATATTCTGTTTCATTCATGTTTGTGGTTTAGGCCGCTGTGACAGCTAACAGCTTTAAACGCGCCTTGGGGATGATTACACTTCAGTTTATGCCCTGAGAAAAGTCACAAGATGGAAAACACTCACCTCTCCATATCAGCACGTGCTTTACAGGGCTTCTTCAACTCCAGACTGCAGACAAAGTAGGTAAAAAAAATCAAGCATAGCTTAGTCGTGGCTGCCACCTAGCGGGAGCCAAGCTAAGCTCAACACATCCAGCGTCTCCGAAGCGGTCAGCGGTATGCTCGCTTCTTTCAAGCCGGATAAAGTGCATCTGCAGGCCGCTGAATCACTTCCTGTGCGCCGCCGCTGCTCATTCATCGCCCACACGCTCTCAGGGGATTAATACAGCTCCAAACACTTCCGAAACTCTGGATACAATGAACACATCAAACCTCTGTCAGTTAACAATGGGCTTGATGTAATGTGAAAACATTTTTGACATATATTAGTTTGGACAACACAGCGGGGATGTGCTGGATAATGGATTGACTTTTGGGAAATGAGAGGAAATCCTTAATAGCACTTCCCCAATTACTCATTGTATAAAGCCATTTGATAGATAGATAGATAGATAGATAGATAGATAGATAGATAGATAGATAGATAGATAGATAGATAGATAGATAGATAGATAGATAGATAGATAGATAGATAGATAGATAGATAGATAGATAGACTTCTGAACGTTTAAGAAATCAATATTTGGTGGAATAACCCTCATTTTCAATTACTTTAATCAGAATTTATACCATAAAGATGTTTATAATGTAAAAACAGACCTGTAAAATGTGTCAGATTATACAGTAACATTAAACACCTGATAATATAATAATGCTAAATGTTTCATTAAAACAAAAAATCATACAAATAAGACTTAAAAGTAGCTTTATTTATATTGCACAATATATTACCGTGTGATTTATCTCATTAATTCAACTTTTGGTGAGCAGAAAGTTTTTTTTTTATAACATTTAATCCAGTCTGCCTGAACTATTTGAGTTTACTGTGGTTTCCTGTGAATGTGATCTAGTTTGGTGAAGGGATTTTCTTGTTTGTTTACGCTAAGCAGTTACCAAGTTACAGTTGAATCCTGAGTCTTCAACATTCGTCATAGAAACATGGCTCACATCACCAAACATCCTGACCTGATGAAATTACCAGTCAAAGAGATATGATGAATTGATATTGATCCATATGGGAATCCGTGTGTACAAGCGAAGGCTGTTTTACCTAGAGGGAGATCTGTTAGCATTCATATTCATCTTCAAGACACTTAGCTGGCTAACGCAGGTTAGCATACCCTGCTGAAAAATCCAGCTTAAACCAGCCTAGGCTGGTTGGCTGGTTTAAACTGGTTGACCAGCCTGATTTTAGAGGGGTTTTGGCCATTTCCAGTCTGGTTTCCAGCCTGGTCTTAGCTGGTCAGGCTGGAAAATGACCAGCTAAAACCAGCTTGACCAGCCTGGTTTAAGCTGGACATAGCTGGTTTTGGCTGGACTCCTAGCCTGGCTAGACTGGTCAAGCTGGTTTTAGCTGGTCATCTCCCAGCCTGGCCAGCTAAGAGGAGGCTGGAAATGGCTGGAAACCAGCCTGGAAATGGCCAAAACCCCTCTAAAACCAGGCTGGTCGACCAGATAAAACCAGCCAACCAGCTGGTTTAAGCTGGATTTTTCTGTAGGGTAGGGAAAGTAACATAACTTAGAACTTTATGGGACATTCTACCAGAGACGTACATTATCTGTCCCTGGAATAAACATGTAAATACATAAAATAAAAGTCATTCATCTTAAAAATTTCTAAAGTTGACTGATGGTTGATTTCTGTGAGTTGTTCTGTAATGGAATATTCATTTGGTTCACAGATTTTTCATTCATTTTTCTTCGGGTAAGTCCCTTTGTTTATCAGGGGTCGCCACAGCGGAATGAACCAACTTATCTGGCATATGTTTTATGCGGCGGATACCCTTCCAACCAAAACCTAGCACTGGGAAACACCCATACACTATTGCATTCACATCAATGACTGTAAAAAATATGGACGACGCGACAGCCCTTTTTCCCATTGAACGCCTTGAGGGCAAAACGCCTGCTTGACGGGCACAAACTGTCGCAAAAGACTGCTGAAATTGGAGCCAGACATGCGCAGAAGGATTGTCTGATGGAGCCAGAGGAGGAGCCGCGAAAATGAGCAGAGTCGAGCTTCCAATCAAACGCTTTATGTAAAATCAACTACGCCCCCCGAACTTCTCAGCATGCGTTTGCTGTCATATCAACACAAATGGATGTAATAACGTTAACAAATATGAGGGTTTTATATATTCAATCGCGCCAGCTCCAGGCCGCAGCGCATAACTTACTCGCGGCGTCGCGGGCTGATTCCGGCTCGCATGCGGCAGCACCGGCTCGCTCGGCCGCCGCATCTGGCTCGATTGACTCGGACTGGAATCGGGCAGTGAGTCCAGGCATCCGGAGTAGGTCCAGCAGAGGTAACATTAGTCAGTCTGAGCTCTAAGAGATAAGTCTCCGGCAGGCGAGAATCTAGCCGGAACTGTGTTTTGCTATCTGGGTGGCTAGGCGTGTAACAGCAAACTAATAAAGCCCGAAAAAAGCCCTGAACTTAGCGAATAAACAGTGTTCCACCAGGATCATGTATGTCAGAAACTATAGTTTACTGCTGAACTCATTTTGTCATGGTAAAATAACACAGAAATCGAATAATAACATTTCAGTCTACTTCAGTCTCCTGCCGAAGCTCAAACGCCGCGCTTTGAGAAACTGTCAATCACAGCTGTAAATCACGATGACACGCCCAGCATTAAATTACTGCTAAAAACAAACTGTTTACAAAAATGAAGATCTGCACCTATTTCAGCACAATAACCAGTGCCTCAATCGACCAGAACTATCTTTCGGGACATTTTATTGCAAGTGTAATATTTTTTTTTATTTGGGCTCAAGTCTCCTTCATTAACACGGAGGAGGCGGGCTTTATGACTTGTACTGCAGCCAGCCCCCAGGGGGCGATCTAACGGCCGAAACCTTCACTCAAACGTAGGCTTGCGGCACACTTGATTCACATACACTGCGGTCAATTTTATTCATTCATTTTCTTTTCGGCTTAGTCCCTTCATTAATCAGGGGTCACCACAGCTGAATGAACCGCCAACTTATCCAACACATGTTTTACGTAGCAGATGTCCTTCCAGCCACAATCCAACACCGGGAAACATCCATACACTCTTATTCACATACATACATCCAGGACAATTTAGCGTATTCAATTCACTTATAGTGCATGTGTTTGGACTGTGGGGGAAACCCGAGCACCCGGAGGAAACCCACAGGAATGCAGGGAGAACATGCAAACTCCACACAGAAACCCCATCTGACCCAGCCGGGGCTTAAACCAGCGACAGTCACATTTGCATGGAATTTAACATAAAATGTGTGCAATACACCTTTAAAGCTATGACTCAAAGCAAGTGACAATTTGATGGAGAAGCTAACAGTGATCAAGGATGCGTTCAATCATTGAATTGAATGATTTTATGCTTGTTTTTGTATGAATTTTTGAGGAAGACAAGCTTAAAGGTCAGTCCTTGTCACATTATTAAATGACAATTTCTGGTAGAACTTCCCATATAAGCAAAGTTCCCTTTAGTTTCACTCGTTCACATTTATTTGAGCCAATCATTGGCAGAGTTTCACATTTTTATGTGGTGTGGTTGTTGGTGAGGGGGATTTCCCTCTAAAAGACATTTATCATTGGAGTATTTCATCAACTGGTAGGCCTAAAAGAGTGGCAAAAGCTTCTTCATTAGGTATGTGTATAGTTTTATTTGACCTTTTGTTAAGCCTAGCTAGATAAAAAGGCAAATAAAACCATATAGACCTACCTAATGTAGAAGCCTTCGCCACTCTTTCTCCGATATGGGTAGAAAATAAAAAACAGAAGACATCTTGGATAGATGTCCATAGTAAAAAAGACCTCCATAGTAAAAAAAAAAAGACAAATAGCTGTTTTGTTTGTTTAAATCGGGAATAGAAACAAGACTGCTCGATGCTCACGCAATACTTTTGAGATTAGCGTGAAAAAAAATATTAAAAATATTAGTGTCCTTAACTTTGTCATTCTACCAACACAATCTCACGGCAATTCGTAACTTTTTCATTTAGTGGCTAATTCGTATGAATTCGTACGATCTAATTCGTACAATTTAATACGATTTGCTTATCTCCCAATGACGGTTGGGGTTAGGGGTGGAGTCAGGTGCCACGCCTCCTTTTAAAAATCGTACCATTTCGTACGACTGAACTGGCAAAACGTAAAATACTTACGTTTTCTCGTGAGATCAGGCTGCATTCTACACATTAGGATAAAATAACACAAAGTAAAATAGTAAAATAGGGTCTCTCTCCATTCCTCTCTCTGCTGAAAAAAACAGCTTAAACCAGCCTAGGCTGGTAGGCATGTTTTAGCTGGTCGACCAGCTTGGTTTTAGAAAGGTTTTGGGTATTTCCAGACTCGTTTCAGACATTTCAAGCCTTGTTTAAGCTGGTTTTAGCTGGTCATCTCCCTCCCTGACCAGCTAAGACCAGGCTCAAAATGACCAAAACCCCTGTAAAACCAGGCAGCTTATGGTTTAAGCATTTTTTTCACCAAGGTGTGTGTTTGTGTGTGTGTGTGTGTGTGTGTGTGTGTGTGGGGGGGGGGGGGGGGGTTATTTACATATATATCTATATATATTTATTGTTTATGTAGGTGGTTTGAGCCTCGGCTCTGTTGGTGTTTCTGTGTAGAGTTTGCTCTCCCTGCATTCGCGTGGGTTTCAACGGAGTGCTCCAGTTTCCCCCACAGTCCAAAGACATGCGGTACAGGTGAGTTGGGTAGGCTAAATTGTCCATAAGTGTGTGTGAATGAGTGTGTATGGATGTTTCCCAGGGATGAGTTGCAGCTGGAAGGACATCCACTGCGTAAAGGTGTGCTGGATGGGTTGGCGGTTCATTCCGCTGTGGCGACCTCCAGATTGATGAAGCCGATAAGAAAATGAATGAATGTTCATGTAGCTGGGATTAATTCATTAAAATGGATAGTTCACCCAAAAATGAAAACTGACTCATTCTTTATTTACCATCAAGTGGAAGATAGTTTGAAAAAAGCTGAAAACCTGTAACCATAGACATCTATAGTAGGAAAACAAATACTATGATCAAGTATACGGTCAAGTCAATGGTTACAGGTTTGGAACTTGTGTAGGATGAACAAATAATGACAGAATTTACAGTTTCGACTGAACTAATCCATATAACTTGTGCATTTATTAAATTGCTTTTGTATTACATTGCTATTGTCAGTAAAAAAAAAAAAAATACTCGTAATGGGAAGTAGATCAATCAAACAAACTGAAATAGTTTTAACATGCGCATACTTTAAAATTAAATCTCAGCCATGGCTTTATAAAGCACTGAAGGAGGCAGTTCCTCCATGTGTTTACATCGGCCCATAAATCTCTTGTTTACAAAGACGCGTAATCCACACTGTAAACTTAAGGTGGAGGATTTGAAGGAAGTGCAGGCCCGCGGGTCAGGAACCAGGATGAAGCCGACAGATGATGCGTTTCCTGCAAGATAAAGCTCTCCATGTGGGCAGCACTAATGAGGTGGCAAAGAAAACCTTCCGTGTGGCTCCATCAGAGATCAAACCTCAGTAAAACACACTCACGGATCTTCACTAATGAATACAAACACATCTTGACCGCATTACGATACTTGCTCGTAAACACGTGTGATCATGAGGCGATCTTTAAAGGGATAGTTCACCCAAAACTGAAAATTTTGTCCTCATTTATTCACCCTTCATTTGCTGTCGCCTCACAGCAAGAAGGTCGCTGGGTCGAGCCTCGGCTCATTCGAGTGGGTTTCCTCCGGGTTCTCTGGTTTCCCCCACAGTTCAAAGACATGCAGTACAGGTGAATTGGGTAGGCTAAATTGACCTTAGTTTATGTGTGTGAATGAGTGTGTGTGGTTGTTTCCCAGAGATGGGTTGCAGCTGGAAGAGCATCCGCTGCGTAAAAACGTGCAGGATAAGTTGGCGGTTCATTCCGCTGTGGCGACCCCAGATTAATAAAGGGACTAAGCCCACAAGAAAATGAATCAATGAAGTTTAGATAGTCCAGCTGTCGGGTTTTGGAGACGCCTGCATCATTATATGGGTCATAAGATCAGGCCGTGTGCTAGGATATAACGAACCAAGTGGAGTGACTACAACACCGATTCCTTACTTCACGAAAGTAAAGGAGTAAAGTAAAGGCAACCCAAGCTCATTCTGAAATCGTAGTGCCGTAGACGTTTCTGAAGACCGCAATTTATGTGGCCAGAGATACGTATGGCGTATCATTTTACGTATAATTTTTTAAGCGAACGCTACAGTACGGTATGACGCCGTTCCTTTTCATGCTTACCAGCTGACCGCTTACCTCCCTGTGGAGGGCTTTCCCACTGCAACCAGTTTGTCCAGTTAGCTCGTCGTGTACGCCGGTGGAGTTGAGAAACAGAGAGAAGCTGACCACGATGACGACCATTTTCGAGTCCGGGGAAGAGCGGTTCCAGAAATCAGGTCAGACAAAAACAGAATCCAAAAAATAAAGTGAACGAGTGAACAAAAAGGTGAAAATGTGGTGAAATCCGAAAACGTGGTAAAAATCAGACGAGGGCTTTTCTTTTTCTGGACGGCTTTTGTAAATTGTTTGTTTGATTTAGGGAAGTAAGCAGGCGTGAAAAATAAACAAATGTGCGAATATAAAACCAACTTGACTACAATATTCGTATGCAATAACCATACCCTCAGTTGCTCGCTGATATTATACCTACTTACAAGCTGCAGCTGTCAAGATAAAAAAGAAAAACACACGTTAACTGCTGAAAATTATTGTAATTGCAGACATCAGCGATAAACAACATTTTATGAATAGCAGTTTTTAACAAGACAGAGATTTATGCAGTTGATTAGGCTAATAAAACCATTATGTGTTTTTCAGCCACTGTTAAAAGATAAATGTGATTATTTTCAATTTCCTAAAGTTCCTTTTAAAGCATCGATAATAATCCCTTTAATATTCATTTTGGTTTTCCAAGCATAAAACGAGGTGAAATTCTGTTTAAATGCGAGCACCATCAGAAGCAGCAGGCAAGCGATGAAACTTTATTGAAAATTCTGGAGTAAAATAAATTTTCATATTTTAAAGACATGATATGGAACTATGCATTTTAATGCAGTGCTTATTGTGCTGTGTGATACTATTGTATCTAACTGATTTTAAAGAAACCAGATCTTAAATGCAGCAAGTTTTACCAGAAGCGCTAAAACATACCCTTTGTGTGTTATTCCGCCCACATACAGCCAGCAACAAGCAGACACTACAGTTTGACAAATATTACTGCTGTTACACAACAAAATATACTTTTGAGTTTTTTGTTTTTTTTTTGTCGAGAATGTAGTTGTTTAGATTGCAACTATGCAGTTTATTTGCAAGAATAGTGCCTATTTTAAAATATTTACAATTTCTGAGAGACAGCTCGTCGGTGACAGTTGACATTTTCTATCGACAAGATGGCGACAGAACCGCATAATAAGCCCTTACGCTTAGTAGATATAACAGTCTGATTTCTAACTATAGCAGATTGAATCAATATTAAACTGGTAAGCACACCTGACAACACTTCCGTTTTTCATGGGAGTATCCCGTATATCAGACCTGTCTCCTGCAAACATCCCATTTTTATTTCTTTCTAAAAAAAAAAAACTGCCGTAATTTCACCCACCCACCTCTATGGTACAGTCTGTAAACTAAACACCCCCAGGTTGCCAACTTTGTTACAGTACCCGATCGAATCGGCCGCCCAAAACCTGCTGCATTCTATTCTCAACCTCACCCCTGAACACCCCTGAACACCCCCTTCCCCCCGGTCTCCTGGGTTTTCAGGGACATGTTGGCAGGTTAGATGATCTCTGTTTTTGTATGTTGTAGTGCTGTATTTATATCGATTTGCTCGCATATCAGGAATGTGTGTTGTGTTGGCAGAAGTCTGCACGTGTTTAGCGTTTTTCCTTATCGCAAACACAACAGCAGTCTGGTAACGTTAGTGGATTCGTTGTTATTTTCGGGGTTAATTATTGTGAAACCCCATAGCAACAGAGAAATTCTGTGGACTGTAACACTGTAAGAAGATATCTCTGTAGATGGATGGCATTTCATGTCGCGTTCAGCATCATTATCTTAAAGTGTAAGCAAAATCAGCAGTTTTGCGTTCCTTTAGAGTCATTCAAGCACTAGCTGTAAAGTGACGCTGGTGAATTAGTAACGGCTTCTGCTGTTCTGACGTCAGCTGCAGATCTGAATGAAAGGCGGAAGAAAGTAATTCCTAATAAAAAAGGGTTTTAGACTCTCCGTGTTTGATTTTCTTATTTATATACAGGATTGTGATGTTGAACTGTTGTATAAACGCAATATCACACGAGTAGCAGTGCAATATGGCTGTATATCAGCCCTGGTGGGACGCTAAGGTGGGACAACTGCTGGTGGGACAACGCACGCCTCCCACCAGTGCTGATTAAAGTAAACAATAAAGGTGCATTAGAATAATCTAAAAAAAAAGGGTTTATTCATAATTATTATCAAACGTTAATAACATTTATTACAGTTGATAATGAGAAAAATAAGGATATGGAATGTAAGAATCACATTTTAAGAATCAGCGTTAACATTTACAGTTATATTTCAGTAGTGCGACTGACCATGAATTACAATGTCAATCATTATAAAAATAAAAACTGCATTAAAATAGCACATTATTGCATTTTTAAAATAAATTGCATATTAATTAATGCATAAAAATTAATGTATTAAATAAAATCTAAAAATCATGATTTATTTAAACATATATGTAAATGAATTAATTTAATGAATTATCAATTAATGTTTTTATTTTTTAAATTAAAGTCATTAATAAAATAACTTTCTCTAAACTCTTATTAAAATCAATCACAGCTGCACTGAATTAAATTAGCAAATTTACCATCATTTACAGAGGATCCTTCACATTTACAGCATCTATTGTTTAGAAATAAGTGTTTATACACAGTTCTGCTTGCTTTATAATGTTATTGATTACATTAGTAGTGGTTTAGTGAAACAGTGATTAGTTGTAGATGTGTAGGAGGAGGATGAGCGCTATAGTCAAACTCAGAGCTAGAAGTGGATGATTGTTGATGGACGGCGTCCCATCAGTCCTGAGTCTGACCCCTTGAGTCCCACACAGAGAACAGTCTGAGCCACAGAACGAGCACACAGACATGTCCCGTCTCCTCTCAGACGTGTAGGAGCGCACCGTCCTGCCTGCAGATCACAACACAATAAACAACAACACTGAAATACCTGCAGTGACGGTCATTTCACAAAACAAATGAACAACTGAAATGCATTTATTTTTGAACAATGACTATGACTTTACTTACTTAATTACTTACTTTACTTAATTTAACAAACTTTACATTACTTAATTACGTTACATACTTAACTAACTTTACATAACTTAATTACGTTACATACTTTACTTACTTTACAAAACTTAATTACATTACATAATTAACTTACTTTACATAACTTAATTACATTACATACTTAACTTACTTTACGTAACTTAATTACGTTACATACTTTACTTAACTTACTTTACATAACTTAATTACGTAACATATTTTACTTAACTAACTTTACATAACTTAATTACGTTACGTACTTAACTTACCTTACATATCTTAATTACGTTACATATTTAACTTACTTTACATAATTTAATTACATTACATACTTAACTCATTTTACGTAACTTAATTACATTACATACTTTACTTGACTTACTTTACATAACTTATTTACGTAAAATATTTTACTTAACTTAATTTACAAAACTTAATTGTGTAACATACTTAACTTTCTTTACGTAACTTCATTACGTTACATACTTTACTTAACTTACTTTACATAACTTAATTACATTACGTATTTTACTTAACTTACTTTACAAAACTTAATTACCTTACATATTTTACTTAACTTACTTCATAAAACTTAATTACATCACATCCTTTACTTAACTTTCTTTACATAACTTAATTACGTTACATACTTTACTTAACTTACTTTACAAAACTTAATTACATTACATAATTAACTTAATTTACATAACTTAATTACGTTACATACTTAACTTACTTTACATAATTTAATTACATTACATACTTTACTAAAATTACTTTACATAACTTAATTACGTAACATATTTTACTTAACTTACTTTACAAAACTTAATTACCTTACAAATTTTACTTAACATACTTTATAAAACTTAATTACATTACATACTTTACTTAACTTTCTTTACATAACTTAATCACTTTACATACTTAACTTACTTTACATAACTTATTTACGTTACATAATTTACTTAACTTACTTTACATGACTTAATTACGTTACATACCTAACTTACTTTACATAACTTAATTATGCTACATACTTTACTTAACTTACTTTACATAACTTAATTACGTAACATATTTTACTTAACTTAATTTACAAAACTTAATTGTGTAACATACTTAACTTAACTTTCTTTACGTAACTTAATTACGTTACGTATTTTACTTAACTTACTTTACAAAACTTAATTACCTTACATATTTTAATTAACTTACTTCATAAAACTTAATTACATCACATACTTTACTTAACTTTCTTTACATAACTTAATTACGTTACATACTTTACTTAACTTACTTTACAAAACTTAATTACGTTACATAGTTAACTTAATTTACTTAACTTAATTACGTTACATACTTAACTTACTTTACATAACTTAATTACGTTACATACTTTACTTAACTTACTTTACATAACTTAATTACGTAACATATTTTACTTAACTTACTTTACAAAACTTAATTACCTTACATATTTTACTTAACATACTTTACATTACATACTTTACTTAACTTTCTTTACATAACTTAATCACTTTACATACTTAACTTACTTTACATTACTTATTTACGTTACATAATTTACTTAACTTACTTTACATGACTTAATTACGTCACATACCTAACTTACTTTACATAACTTAATTACGCTACATACTTTACTTAACTTACTTTACATAACTTAATTACGTTACATATTTTACCTAACTTACTTTACAAAACCTAATTACATTACATACTTTAATTACTTACTTTACATAACTCAATTACCTTACAAACTTTACTTAACTTGCTTTACATAACTTAATTATGTTACAGTATTTTACTTAACTTACTTTACATTACCTAATTACGTTACATACTTTACTTAACTTACTTTACATAACTAAATTACTATACATACTTTACCTAACTTACTTTACATAACTAAATTACGTTACATACTTTCCTTAACTTACTTTACTCAACTTACTTACCTTCACTTCACTTAATAAGCTTTTGTGGTCGAAATTCATTTTATTCATCTTATATTCATTTTATATACTCATTTGTCCTAGTTATAAAGGTCTGTTTTTTTATTCTTCTATGAATGCACTGTTTAGGTTAGATCAAGTGTGACCACTTTGACATCTGTTTATTACCAGACAAGTCCTAGATATGTACATGGTGATTTAACAAACTATGTGTTCGGATGGGATGCAAGGCTGAAATGTAGATGGTCAAAAATGAAGTTGAGCGCTGATGTAACTGTGATTCACCCTGTATGTCACTGATGACCTTGTGGGTATTACAAACTAGATAAAAAGAGAACACACTCTGGTTCTGCATCTTACTCTCTGCAGAAACTGTTGTTGATGTATGATCATGTGACCATCTTTGCAAAAAATAAAACTTTAAAAGACACTTTGGGTAAGAATTTGTCTTCTTAACCACTGAGAGAGCCTCCTTGAAGAAAATTGCCACTACAGTTTCCATACTTAACTTCACTTACTTTACTAACTAAACTTAATGACTTAAAGGTACTTACTTTATTTACTTCACTTTACTTAACTTACTTACATTTGTTTAACTTTAATTAATTAACTTACTTTACATAACTTTACTTAATTACTTACTTGATCTAACTTTACTTACTTAAAGATACTTACTTTTTAATTACCTTTACTTAACTTTACTTAATTAACTTACTTTACTTAATTTACTTAATTAAGTAAAGTTAATAGTAAATTACATACTTTGCTTAACTAGCTTTACCTACTTAACTTATATTATTTATTTAAATAACTTAACTTGCACTCAAAAATGTTTTTTTACTAGTTCAAACTACTTATTAAAAAAGAGGTGAAACAACATAGTTCTTGAGATGTCATTTATCATTTATCATTATCATTTTTATGTTCAATCCACATAAATTTGTTAAAAGGTTTAAGTTAACTTAATCAATTTGTGTTGGGACAGCATGAATGAATTGTGTGGAATTTTACAGTGTACTTTACCTACTTAACTCACTTTATTTACTTCACTTACTTTACATACTTTACTTAAATTAATTAAATTAGTTTCTTGCTGTATACTTGCTTGACAAACCTTAAAATACTTAAATTACTTTCCTTAAATTACTTACCTCACTTAATGTATTTTACTTACTTAAGCTACTTTAAATAACTTGCCTTACTGAACTTAATTACTTTACATACATTACTTTCTTTATTTTATTCTACTTAATTAACTTACTTTACATACTTTGTAATACTTAACTTTATTTACTTCACTTACTTTACTTACTTCACATACACTGTAAAAACTGCAAGGTTCCACACAACTCATTCATGCTGTCCCAACACAAATTGATTAAGTTAACTTAACACTTTTACCAAATTTATGTGGATTAGACATAAAAAAAATTAATTTGTCCCAATAAAATCACAAGAACTGTGTTGTTTCAGCTCATTTTAAATAAGTAGTTTGAACGAGCAAAAAACAAATATTTTTGAGTGTACTTTGATTACTTTACATACTTTACTAACTTAAATTGCTTAACTTACTTTACATACTTACTTGATTTACTTAACTTACTTTACATACTTTACTTACTTGAATTACTTAACTTACTTTACATACTTTACTTACTTGAATTACTTAACTTACTTTACATACTTTACTTACTTGAATTACTTAACTTACTTTACATACTTTACTTATTTGAATTACTTAACTTACTTTACATACTTTACTTACTTGAATTACTTAACTTACTTTACATACTTACTTAGATTACTTAACTTACTTTACATACTTTACTTACTTGAATTACTTAACTTACTTTACATACTTTACGTACTTAAATTACTTATCTTGCCTTATATGCTTGCTTTACTTACCTTACTAAAATTACTTGCCTACTTTATTTATTTCACTTACTTAAGTTACTTTACATAACTTACTGAACTTAATTACTTAGCATAGTTAACTTTCTTAGCTTACTTTACCTTATTACTTAACTTACTTTACATACATAACTTACTTTACATACTTAACTTAGTTTATCTAACTTAACTCAACTTCCTTTTTCACTTGACTTTGCTTAACTAACTTTATTTAATTAACTTACTTTACATACTTAACTTAGTTTATCTAACTTAACTCAACTTCCTTTTTCACTTGACTTTGCTTTAACTAACTTTATTTAATTAACTTACTTTACATACTTAGCTTAGGTTATCTAACTTTACTCAACTTCCTTTTTCACTTGACTTTGCTTATCTAACTTTATTTAATTAACTTACTTTACATACTTAACTTAGTTTATCTAACTTTACTCAACTTCCTTTTTCACTTGACTTTGCTTAACTAACTTTATTTAATTAACTTACTTTACATACTTAACTTAGTTTATCTAACTTTACTCAACTTCCTTTTTCACTTGACTTTGCTTAACTAACTTTATTTAATTAACTTACTTTACATACCTTCTTTACTTAACTTTACTTAATCGCTTTACTTAACTTTACTTAATTAACTTACTTAACAGACTTTACTCAACTTGCTTTACTTACATTACTTACTTAAATTACTTACTTTACCTACTTAACTGACCTTACTTATCTTTATTTGCTTAATTTACTTTATTTACTTCACTTAGGTTTATTTCTTTTTTTATCTTTGTTTTAATATTAATTAGCAGCATTGGCTATTTTCACGGGAACGCTTGTACCAAGTATCCAATATATAATTGACAATCATAATCATTCATTAATAATCATCCACAAAAAACATATAATCAACAACTGATAAAAAGTCAAATTAGATTAGATTTTACTTACTTAATTCCTTTATTACTTAAATACTTTACCTAAATTACTTTACTTATTTACTTACTTTACATACTTTATTAAATTACTTACCTTTCCAGCATTATAGAGTACATCAGAAAAGCATGTGAATGTCTATGAATCAGAAAATTTGGAGTAAATATTTACGTGGCTCATAGTAGTCGTAGATCATGATCACTGCATCCTGAACACCGGCCACCTTAAAGTCCATTACAGTGGATATTTCAATGCACTGTTCAACTGTGGTCACCTGTAAAAAATGTTAAGATTGGATTGTATTGTGTGTGTGTTTTTTTTTTTTTTGTATTTTGTATTTTTTATAAATAATTATGTAATACTACAAAATAAGGTACTACCTGTGATCACACAAACAACAATAACGATACAATAACAGTTAAAAAGTTGCTCCTGTTAATATTTATAAAATATATATTAATATTGTAATTACAAACTCCTAATATTATTTAATCAGTAAATATAATTATTATATATATATATATATATATATATATATATATATATATATATATATATATATATATATATATATATATATATTGCTGTCGCCTTCAAACCTCGGCTCAGTTGGCGTTTCTGTGTGGAGTTTGCATGTTCTCCCTACCTTCGGATGGGTTTATTCCAGGTGCAACGATTTCCTTCACAGTCCAAAGACATGCGGTACAGGTGAATTGGGTAAGCTAAATTGTCCGTATTGTATGAGTGTGTGTGTGAGTGTGTGTAAATGTTTCCCAGAGTTGGGTTGCGGGATTGCTGGATAAGTTGGCGGTTCATTCCGCTGTGGCAACCCCGGATTAATAAAGGGACTAAGCCGACAAGAAAATGAATGAATAATATATATTATATATATATATATATATATATATATATATATATATATATATATATATATATATATATACTCATTCTTTTTCCTTTGGCTTGGTCTCCACAGTGCACTGAACTGCCATATATATAATTTTCTTTTCGGCTTAGTCCTTATTAGTCTGGGGTCACTGCAGCGGAATGAACCGCCAACTTATCCAACATATGTTTTACGAGGAAGATGCCTCGTAAGATGAGAAGATACACACTCATTCACACACATACACGATGGACAATTTAGCCTACCCAATTCACCTATAGCGAACTATAGCGGACTTTGGGGGAAACCGGAGCACCCGGAGGAAACTCACGCAAACACAGGGAAAACATGCAAACTCCACACAGAAATGCCAACTGACCCAGCCGAGGTTTGATCCAGCGATATATACAGCAGGGATGTCAAACTGAATTTCTAAAGGGCAGTAGATCTGCACAGTTTAGCTTCAACCCTAATTAAACACACCTGATCAAACTAATTGAATCTTTCAGGCTTCTTTAAAACCAGTAAGTGTGTTTAAGCAGGGTTGCAACTAAACAGCAGAGCTGCGGCACTCCAGGAATTGAGTTTGACTTATATATATATATATATATATATATATATATATATATATATATATATATATATATATATATATATATATATTAAGGGTGGACCCGAACCCGAATACGGTATTCGGAAAGGCACGAATAGCGTGTTTTTACGAATACTTATTTCGAACAAATACTTGAAAAATTATTTGTATTCAGGAGCAAGAAAAACACTATATCAAAAAGCAGCGTTTCCTCATGAGACCACAGTGCATGCCCGCGTGAGAGAGAGAGAGAGAGGGAGAGAGAGAGAGAGAGCACGAGAGACGCTCAGTCGGAGGGCGGAGCGGAGTTGTCTGGCACAATCCTCTCCACAGATACAGACAGAGAAGGCTCGGCCGAGCGAAAAAAATACTTTACTGCATCACTATTTTGTTAAATAGATTTTTGTACCTTAATTGGGTTCCAGATGCAGTTTATAAACTTGTAGCGGAGTTTGATCGGGATCGGGAAGTTTGCAATCGGGTGCTCTGTTTATGCAACGTTAGCTCTGTTAGCGCGGTAATTTAGACAATAGACTGTTGACAGAGTAACGTTAACGTTCGTTTATAAAGGTTAAAACAATGCTTTTGCAGTTGTGTCGAATAGTATGCACCTATGGGAGTTATATGGTTCGTCTACATTACTGTCTTTTGCAGACAGCAAGATATATGCTATAGGCTAGTTAACCTTAGCATAGCTTCCCGTCACTTTTTATTAACTTGATTATTTACTTGATTTTTATTAACTTGATTTTATTAACTCCTCAAATACATTTGGGCACCCGAATAGAAAAAGAGTAAGACTGCTTCTGAGCCATTTCTTGGTCCTCCACCAGTCAAAAAAAAAAAAAACATGTTCTTTGTGGAAGAATTTTACAGTCAGTGGAGCTGCAGATAAAACAAACTGATACTGTATAATGTGTGCAAAAGTGAAATCGGCAGAGGCAGAGATATTAAACATCTGTCAACATCTTCTATGCATAATCATTCATTTCTTTTCGGCTAAGTTCCTTTATCAATCTGGGGTTGCCACAGTGGAATGAACCACCAATTTATCCAGCATATGATTTACGCAGTGGCTGCCCTTCCAGCTGCTACCCAGCACTGGGAAACATTCATACACTCTCTTTCACACACATACAATAGGGACAATTTAGCTTACCCAATTCACCTGTATTGCATGTGTTTAGACTGTGGTGGAAACCGGAGCACCCGGAGGAAACCCACGCCAACATGGGGAGAACCCAGTCGGGGCTCGAACCAGCAACCTTCTTGCTGCGAGGCGACAGTGGTACTCACTGTGCCACTGCGCAGCCTTCTATGTAATGTATTATCACATGCACTAAAAGCAACCCCCCACAAGCATCAATCCCCTCAATCAGCACAGCTATGTTCTGCTAAATCCTCCACAAGCACCAAACCATCAACACAGCCACATTCTGCCCCAGCAAGTCAGTTTCAAACATAAAAACAAAACAAAAAAATTGTGTCTGTTTTGTGGCAGGCAGATGACAATAGCAGGGCTGTATCTTTTAGTATTATATAGAATACTTTTGTTCTGCCAGATCCCCCAGGCAGGGTTTTATTTAGATTTATTTAGTTAATTTTAGTTTTTGGAATTCTGTCCATTGGAAAGAAGTTCTTTCAGAAGAAGAACAGTTTTTTGAAATATTATTTGTTTTTATTCTGTCTATTCAGTGTCCTTCAACAAGAACGGTGGTGGTGGGGTTCATAATATTCACAATGGTATTTTATTAGTTGTTGGTTTAACCATGGATGAGATAATGGCTTCTATGTTATTTTCTTTTTAATGACATTTCTTGTCACATTCAAAAACAACAACCAATATTGCATGTCTATAATTTATATAATGGGTATAATTAAACAATACTTTCACTATAACGTAAATTAGAAGTGTAATAGAAAAAAATATATATTTTTGCGCCATTTTGAATTTTACTCGAATACAAATACAAATACAAATACTTTTCCCCCCTCAACAAATACAAATATAAATACCGGCTGCTCCGCACATCCCTAATATATATATATATATATATATATATATATATATATATATATATATACATATATATATATATATATATATATATATATATATATATATATATATATATATATACCGTTTACTTCTAAGTTTTTAACATTGCCTAATATGTTAAGGAATACAAGATATAAAATAACTCTCTGGTGTCACCTCAAAATACCACACAGATCATTTTTATAACTCTATGAAACTGCCCATTATAGGCTTTGATCCTAATAGTGCCATTTTGTTGGACTTCAAAGGGTCCAGTGCATGTTCAAAAATGGGTTCGGAGTCAATCTGTCAAAATTATAAGTTTTATTTGCTCAAGCAGGAAAGAAACCAAAAGCAATACACTGCGCAGGAGAGGTTCAACTCTGAACTCTCTTTCAGAGACACATTCTTTTTATACCACAGTTGTTTGTCTTCCGTGCATCTTCACTTGGTTTAACCTTTTAAGGCAAATGTCTCCTTATAACACACACACAGCTCATACATCCTGTCCTTTCTCAGAACTCTCTGCCCTTTCTATGCAACCTTGCGACACTTCTCTATTTTGTGCATACAATTTGCAGCACTTAGCAGTTTGCAACACTTCTGACAGTTTCACAATAATTAACACTTTCTAGGTTAATTGTTAAAGCATGGAAAACATGTAAAAATTTTATTTCAACTGAAAAACACCACAGTGACTGCCGCTTTAAATTCAAATGAGATTGTGCTCCCAGCCAGAAGGCGGAGCTACAAATGTCTATCCGCTTGTTAAGTGTAACGTCACGCGAAGCGGCTTCCGGCTCCAAGCGCTCTATTCAATGAATGGGGAGACTCATGAAATGGTAATAATAAACGTTTACAAAGCGATTTAAGGCTTTCGAAAATCACGATCGCAATATATATGTCCATGCCTAATATCTGATGGCCAGAAAGTGATTAATGTTTTATAAATTGTTACATTTTTGATATTTGTGATGCAGCAAGCCCAGAGATTGTAGTGTACACTATGATTTTATATAAAATTAACTTTAATGTGTGATAGGAATAAAACGTGATCAAAAACGAATGATTTCTCCACTCAAATGAATGGCGGCTTGGACCCGGAAACAGTATTACATACGTCACAAACACATCACCACTTAACAAGCGGATTCCACAGTGAGGTCGTCACTAGTGGGCGGGCTTTTCTTCCTCTGATGACACGTACAGTACTGTAGGAGAATGTTAATTAAAGTGTTTCTGCAGACTGTTTTTTATCAAGTGTAATTATAAAGAATAGAATTAATTCATTTTTACAATTAGAAGCTAATTATATTCACACACCATTTCCACACAACTGTGTTTAAACCCTTATAAAAGTGATTTTGGCATAATAGGCCCCCTTTAAATTCAAAACGGTGTAAAAACAAAATGTGACAGAAAATATTAATTGTTAATGCAATAGAAGACCAGACAAAAATACAGATTCTGAAAATAATTATTGGCAGTGCACTAAAATACTGAATTTCTGAAGACAGTGTTTAAGAGGATCTCACCTTGTCTAAGTAAAGTATAACTCGTCCTGATGGCGTCTCTACTCTTCTGACTGTATCGTCAATCTGAACGCCATCTTGAGCCAAACTGAAGCCTGTCAGTAAACCAACGTCCAATATGGCCATCCCTGTCTGATTCAGACCCTGACCTCCCCTCAGCCTGAAACAAACAACAAAGATCATGCTTTAAACACACTTCAATATTATTAATAATAGTAATAATAATAATAATGATAATAATAATAATACTAATAATAATAATAACACGTTTTATTTATAATGCTGAGCAATTGCATGTTTGGATAAATTTTTATAATGTGAGTCTATTGAGAAAGTGTAGCAAATGATGCATATAGGCTTCCGTTTTTAATTTTACCAAGTTTTGACAGATTTCTGAAAATAATGACAAATCATAATAAATCAGTATTTTAAAAATAAGTATCTGTTCATCATTTTTTTATTCTAAAGGTCCATTACTGACTCATTCAAAGTCAGATTTACATACAAATCCACTCAATATATTTGCCAACTACCGATTGTGTTTCATATGTAGTATATAGTATCAGCTTTATTTCTGTACGTATAGCAGGTTCATCTTGGGCCAAGGAAGAATGTAATATGTATAACGATTAAATATACCCAGCTAGATGCTACAGAGTCCAGACAGCTATCCAGTTAGAACTCTATATCATTAGCGCTAGAGTTACAGACCGCTTTAAATTTATTCCCGCGCTGCAAGAAATCTGGTCGGGTCCAGACTAGGGTTGGGTATTGTTTGGGTTTTTTTCAATACCGGTGCTAAATCCATACTTTTAAAACAATACTGTGCCAAAATGGTGCCTGAAACGATTCTTTTTAGCCACAAAATGATGGTGGATACCTCTTCAAAAATATTTTATTTGACAAAATATTTTTAAAAAGCATTTTAATAGAACAATTTAATTACAGTTTAAAGTAAACATCAATTCATATTTTATTACATTAATACATTTACATCACATACACAATCATTTGTTGGTTAGCATGAATTTAAGATTTGCATTATGAAATTACATTAGCTTATCCTGTGGGGGGCGGGCAGGGGCCACGTACTTTTAGGAGCACATTTTAACATATATATATATATATATATATATATATATATATATATATATATATATATATATATATATATATATAACAAAATACATAAAACATTATTCAAAGTCATTTGTTTTCATGCATCACTTTGCAGTCTTCATAAACAAGGTAATTAAATAACTTAAACTCAAAATAATCTTCCTTGTTCGTTTATTTGACAAGTAACGTTATACTGGTGTAGGAGAACACATTTCTAATTTAAGTACATCAAGGCACATTGCTGCACCTGTAAACTTTAACAGGCCAACAGTTGAAGTCAATTTATTTTGCCCTCCCATTCATTTACAATAATGTTTCTGAAAATGTTTACAGTGTTTCCTAAAAAATAATTATTCTGGAGTCATAATGAGTCCTATTTCTTATTGTTTATTTCTTGAAATAAAGCAGTTTTTAATTTAAATAAAATTAAGGTCAGGTCCTAAGGTCCTTAAGAAATATTTACTGTATATTTTTGATTTACACAATAAATCAGTTACAAAATAATTTGACTAATTATTTCAACTTTCATAGTTAACTGATTATGTCTAAAATAAAATTTAATCTGAATAAAAGACTATAAAATACTTAAAGGGACTTTGTTTGAATACATCTGTCTTGCAAAATAACTAGTAAAATATTCTGCACTGACTGTCAGCATGGGGAAGAGAAAACAGTAGATATTAGAAATGAGTTAGTTAAACTATTATGTTTAAAAAAAGTGTTGTAAATAAATCCTGTGTTGAAAACAGAAATCAAAAATGAATGAAGGCAAAACTAAACGAGTTGAATATGACTTACATATGTGTGACTGAAAACAACATTTGATCAATGTCTTACATCTGTTCTTTGCTACTTGCCGACTGCTTGTAAATTCAAGACTGCATTTCCTAACGTTAACCTATGTACACTAGATTTCTGATCAATAATGGTCTCTGCATAGCCGAGGACTTCCTATATTAACAGTGTTAAAATCACTATTGAAAACAGAAGTCTAATATCATCAACAGTGGACATTTTGATAGTGTTTAACAGCATGAACATGACTGAAGTGTAATCTTTTTATTACCTGTGTCAATTTGGACGTCAACTTCTGATGAATGTGGGGAACTGAAGCAGAGGGAGCGATTGCTCGTGACACCTAAAGCATGCGAGAGAGGCTCTGTCATTACATTTGACATGTTTCCCCCTTACACGCAACTTTTGTAAAGACAATTGCTGTGTAAGAATTCTTGCATGTAAAATACTCTTTGGAATGCTTAGTTTAAGCAAACTGGATGAACGTGATCAAGAGTGTAGATCTAAAGAGTGTCGCTCTCGCTCACCGAAAACCAGGCTGTACTGCACGCGTTGTGTGCGTCTGTTCCCTAGCAACAATAACAAACCCTTGATATCGCTGTCCGTTTTCCTCAAAGTTGTTCAGAATTAAATGTTTAGTGATGCTGTGACACAACGCCTATGTGTGCCTTTTTTCATGCACCCCTCTGATGCTTCTTTCGTTCTTGCCGCAGCATCGAAATTAGGCACCGAAATTCATACGCTGATTTAATACCGGTACATACCGGTTACCAAGGTACCGGTGCTAAAATGGCACCGGGTTTCGGTACCCAACCCTCGTCCAGACATCTAGTTTGAATGCCATTTTACATGACATTTATTGCAATACTACTGAAAGCAGCAGCAGATAGTTCACCTCATATCTTGAAAATACAATAAACCATTTGAAATTGAACAAGCCAACACATATCAGTGATTCAGCATCTACATTTAATAATGTTAAAGAGTTTTAATATCTATTCATTAGATTATAAACCTTACCATTTTGTTGGAGTGCAGTGAATGCGCTATTCTGTGCTTCTGAATGGCTGCATTTACATTTCTGTTGTGTTTCGTCTGGTGCATAGAGCCAAATTGCTTATCACTGCAAATCAGTGTAGCCTGCTCATCTGATGCTTACATTTGTAATATTTACATTATTTGCTAATTATTAACCTCATGTGGAACATGTCTGAATGAATGAAATGCACTGTTTTCCACAAAGGCAACCTGGAGTGCTGAAATATAATTGGCTAAAGTGACAGTGGGTGAATAAAAAGAACCAAAACAAAGGCAGCCGTTCCAGCACGTAACACATTTTCAAAGCAGAATAACAGACTTCAGCATTGTTTTTAAGATAAGGGGAAGTGAGCTGCCTCACCACAGAAGAGTTGTGTGTCCCGCAATTACAGCTTCAACTTAAAAGAATGTATGCTGCCATAAATCTGTGGAACAACTTTGTTGCACCATTATAGATGTTTGTTCAAGTTTTTCAGGTGCTCTTTAACATCCACCATAAATGCAAGGTCCTGCATCCATTCTGCAGAATGAAATCACCATAAATGCAAGGTCCTGCATCCATTCTGCAGAATGAAATCACTATAAATGCAAGGTCCTGCATCCATTCTGCAGAATGAAATCACCATAAATGCAAGGTCCTGCATCCATTCTGCAGAATGAAATCACCATAAATGCAAGGTCCTGCATCCATTCTGCAGAATGAAATCACTATAAATGCAAGGTCCTGCATCCATTCTGCAGAATGAAATCACTATAAATGCAAGGTCCTGCATCCATTCTGCAGAATGAAATTCTAACACTAGTTTGCCATTTTCTTCCATGAACGGTTTAGTTTCTTCTCGCAAATTAAAGAAATACCTCAGCACAGCACCTCGACCTAACTATCTTACACTGTCACGCAATCCCATGGCAATTCATAACTTATTGATTTAGTGGCTAATTTGTTTGACATTTTCATATGACTTAACTCGAATGAATTAGCCACTAAACTGGCAAAATGTAAAATAGTTACATTTCCTTGTGAAAATACCTCAGAGTGGTTTGGCAGGGCATAGACAGGGTCTTTCTCTCTGAGAAAGCTATCAAACTGTTGCTGATTTAGGCTTCTGGATGAGATTAAATTAATAGTTTACTAATTCTATTGTAACACCTAGTGCCACCTAGATTCTTTAGATGTAAAATAAAGGTTAATATTTTTATGATAACCAGCAATCATTCTCCGGAGATCGCTGGTTTCCACTATACTTGACCTACACTTCCACATATCCCAGGACTACATTTTCATACATGCGCTTCTTCCAAACATGCACGCCTGTTCATTTATCTATGCTGATTACAATCACCAGCTGAACCTTTTCACAGATTGATATCATACTATACTTAAGCCACACATTCACTCTTCCAGTTTGCAGAGTCTTGTTTGCTGTACCAGTGACATTACAACACGTTTCTCCCTGTTTGTTTCTCATTGTGTATACCCTAGCCTGGTATTCCTTGTTATCCTGTTTAGCCGCCTGCCTTATGACCTATTGCTTGTATATTGACTACGATTCTGGATTTGCCTGCACATACCTATTTGTACCTGATTTGACCACTGCTTGCCTGACACTGAATAAACCTGCATATTGGATCTTACCTCCAGTTGTATCTGTCACTTCACCCCAGTCGTTACAAATATGAGTAAGCTATTAATATTGTTAATTCTCAAACATATCGTCACCTTGGAATTATAAGGTTCTGTCTGCGTTCTGAATGATTTTGAGATATTGTGCTACAAAGTTTTTGCAATCCATATAGCAAAGTATGTGTTACATTTTTTTTTTTTTTTTGCTTTTAAAAAGTCTTTAAATGTAAACAATAAGTTTTCATTTAATAAGAATGTCAATAACTCAATTTTTACAAAAATGTCAGATAGAACCTTAATTCTAAAGTGACAATATGGTTAAACAACAATAATAATAATTTTAGGCCTACGTGTAGGTCTACTATTGCTTAAAATGCTAAACTTTGTACAGTCATTATGGTGGACTTGAATGTACGTTTGTTAATTCACAGTAAAATTATGACGTCTGAATACAACTATTCATAATTTCAAAATCATGGACAAGGACAGCATTATTAGACCATTTGTTTTCACTAGAAAAATCAGACATTTGTTATTATCAGATTTATTTTTGCAATATAATCAACATTATAGAAGTTAGAGTAGTTATACTGAGACTGTAAAACATATATTTTTATGCACAACACTTTATGCAGAAATGGTAATGACAGTGTAATCATTATCAACATTATTTAGGTTAATTGCTTAATAATGTTAAAAAATGTGGCCCAGTCTGCGAATATATACCTGGAGTCCTTTTTTTTTTTTTTTACAGTAATTTACTGTTTTCTACATGAAATAAAGAACAGTCTGTGAAAATAACAAAAATATGTATTTGATAATGTATTTAATGTTAACGGAATAAAACAATGTCAACATCTGAAATCACAGGGAAATGAATGGCTACAGTCAAACTTTATCTCAGAATTAGATTCGGCCTTTTTCTTACACACTCTGTCACAAATTGTAATTTGTAAAAATTCTGTAAATACAATATAAGTGGATCATATTTCAGTGTAAATTATGATTTGTTTGTTAAGGTTAAGTCAGGCACATAAGCATTAAATTAACACTTGAAACATTTTATTTAATACATTAATAAACAACATAATTTCCATGTAAAGAAAATATACTAGTAAATTACAACTTTCCATTTTTTAAAATTAGAAATAGGCTATATGAAAACTTTAATGCACAGTAAAAAAAAATCCTGGTTGCCTTAATTTTTTTAAGCTGAATCAAATTAATCATGAGTTCATTGAACTTATATAACTTAAACTGACTTAAAACAGCTTGATAAAACATGATTACCTTAGTTCAGTTAGTTAAAATGACCTAAAACATATGCGGTCAGGAATAATTAATCATATGATTTCTTACAGTGTAGCTATTGTTTGTATATAGTTTATGTAGGCCTATGTGCTGTTTCCATGTTTGGATAGCTGTTGCTACAAATAATGACAAATATTTTAGTCAAAATCTGTTATCAATACCACCCGTTTAAATTAGGTTCATTAGTATTTTCTCCTCGCCAGGTTACAGCAGGTGAGTTACTGCAGGTGTACCACACTATTAAACATAACATCAGCTATAGCAGTGCTGCAGAGTTGTAAAAGAGAAAGACTGACTGCATCTGTTTACACAGATATCAATAAAAGACAGATTATTTTAATGTCCCAGTGTTCATACTTTCCTGAAAACATATTTTAAGTTACGATTTACCACCACTGGCATGCTATTGGGCCTGTGACCACAGTGGTTTAGGCCCCCAAGGGATATGGCCCCCGCTGGAGTATATGTCCTTTATTTTTTGTATCACCCTAACAGTATGTGACACTTTTGATGCCATTTGAAGGTGTCCGTGTTGCTGTTAAGACTTGTGCGACTGCCTTTAAGCTTCTCTCCTGACCTTAAAAATATAATTGGCTTAATCGTAGAAAAGCTGAATTAAGATGGTGTGTAGAATCAAGATCGTGATCTTTTTTTGATAAATCATGCAGCCCTAGAATTAATGAAAAATATTCATACACATGAGAGACATCAATATATTTCTAACTCTGGATATATTAATATCCATATTCATATCTTGATAGTTTCCTAATTTCTACAACTATTTTACGGTGTACATTGATTCATGTTACAAGCCATTCACAGGGCTGGATTTTGTGATTTCTTTTGCAGAAGAGAACTTTTAAAATGCTTTATTGTAAAGGTTATTTCTAGCTAGGCATGGGCAGGTATAAGATTCTGTTGGTATGATAACCTTGGATATAAATATCATGGTTTCTTGGAATCACAGTATTTACTGTTCTAAAATATATTCTTTTAAAATGTCTGGGTAAAAAACAAAACCTTTTTTCCCTTTGTACACAATATATTTTAATTTATGAAACATTTAAAATATTTTGAAAAAAGTAAACATGTCAGGCTAAATACTGAAAATAAATTATTGACTACTGCTTTCTTCATTAGTTTCAAAAACGCTGAATTCTTTACAATTTAAAAGGGCATCTTGAAGATATTTTCTGCTTTTATTTACAAAAAAAAAAAAAATTGTCAATAAAAAAATCTTACACATACCTTAGGAACAGTACAGTAGAAAATTTTGACAGTTTTAAAACTTTGATTTTTCCAAACTGTGGTAAACCTTAAACACGATTATAATCTTTTCTAGCTCAATACTTTTTATACTGCTTGAGTTATCAAAGCTGTAACAGTAACTATACTACATTTTGATAGTTTAGTGGCTAACTCATACGAATCCATGCAAGTTTAGTCATGAGAAAATATTTAAACCTCACCCCTACACCCAACTGTCACCGGGGATGAGCAAATCGTACAGACATGTAGTAGCCAATAAATCAAAAAGTTAAAAATTGGCGTGAGATAGCCCGTGAGAACAAGTCACATGAATAAGCTCTGCTCTTCAAATCCATTGTTTCCAACTAACATTCACAAAAAAGGGTCACAAACTTTTAAAAGACACGCATCTGATTCTCAAAAGATGTTTGTTTATTGAGGTTTTGCTCTTGGCTATGATCTAATTCAAAGAGCCCTTGAGGCGTTTCCTGTCTTCACCACTGTTGAGCTTTCCCTTGAAATTTATCTAGAATTTTGATTAAACAACATGTTGTGATAATAGATAAAGAAGGGGAGTGGTTGCAATCTCACCTCACCTCAGAATCAATAAGAAATTTTAATACCCCTTACAGCTTATTCGTTAGTATTTCAGAAGCTCACTTGACAAATTTTAACTACAGTCAATGATTAATAAAATGTCTGCAAAATTCAAATCATGTTGCATAGGTGTTAACTCGCTATTTTTTAAGAAGTACTAAAGGAGTAAAATTGACTATCATTGAGTATTATTATTGACTATATTGCCGTTTGCAACACTTGCAAAGCATCAGTCTTGCAGGGAGGAGGCAAGCCACAACAGTAAATATTTAATAAAATGTCTGCAAAATTTCACATCATGTTGTACTAACATTTATAACAGGCTTTATTCATTTAAATTCTCCCCAAAATCTGTCACTTTCCTTTAATGCTTTTTTATTCATTAAAGGGCACCTAGGTTACCCCTTTTTTCAGATTTAATATAAGTCTTTTGCATCTCTAGAATGTGTATATAAAGTTTTAGATCAAAATACCCATCAGATTTTTCATTATACCTTTTACAAGATGCTGTTTTATACTGATTTCCAGCAGGGGGTGGTTTTGTCGTACTGCGCCTTTAAGCCGAGTTCTGCCCGCCTACTATTTCTACATGCCTTCTCCCTCAGCTGCGTCAGACAACAGACAGACTTAAAGGAAGAAGGTCTCACGTAGCGTTTGTGAGATACTACAGTAAGAACTAACCTTTACTAATCAGTATTGTGAAGTTGCATTGATGAGTCACACACAATATCGTTACGAAGTTAACGCGCGCACACACACACACACACACACACATGCACGCACGCACGCATGCACGCACGCAGGCAGGCAGGCAGGCAGGCAGGCAGGCAGGCAGGCAGGCAGACAGACAGAGCGCGGTTAGTTTAGTTAAGGCTAACCTCAAGGTCTGTGTGGATATCTGTTATGCTAATGTACAAAATAAACCTGATTTAACTTCCACAAACCGGGATTGAAGCGTCTTCTTTTATAATTGTTCTGACACGCGGCTGTGCTGATGAAGTAAAGCTGAAGTAAAACGCTGTAATTAATTACACACATATTCTGTTTTAAAACACTTTAAACATGTTAAACTTACTCTTAATCACATTTGATGATGATTGCTGATCCTAGCCAACAGAGCAGACCTTTTATTCCCGGTTGCTCTGCGTATGTCTGCCTGGTCTTGTTGACATATACACGTGACTACCGGAACATGTTAATGCGCGCAGCTGTCAATCAATTCGGTGGGCGGGGGGATCACACACCTACGTAATGGTGCGATCGATTTGAAAACAGCTCCAATTGGCCGACCCTTTTTTTTGTAGTTAGATTGATAAAAAAGGACTGTGTGTGTTCATATCACCCCAGTATGACGGTCTATACACTATACAAACACACAGATCTGTCCAAACAGCTTGAAAAGTATATTTTTTACCATAGGTGCCCTTTAAAGAGCTCATATTGTGGGTTTTGAAGGACATTCTATGCAGTGTGTAACACATCTCTATTTATTCATTCATTTTCTTTTCGACTTAGTCCCTTTATTAATTTGTGGTCGCCACAGCGGAATGAATCAACAACATATCCAGCATAAGTTTTACACAGAGGATGCCCTTCCAGCTGCAACCCATTACTGGAAAACACTCATACACTGATTCACACTCATTCACAACCAGCGACCTTCTTGCTACCTACTGTGCCACCGCACCACCCACACACAGCACTTAGTGAAGTCAAATATTCAGCTTAAACCTAAAAGTGCGTCATGTTTAAAACAATTGATTCATCTATAAAAGAGTCAACTCAGAGTGGTTCAAATGAATCGTCGGGGCAACAAATCTTAAGCTGTGCCGACAAATGTCAGTACAGAACTCAAGCCTTACCCATTTGTTGCGCGCACAAACCCGGAAAATTTTAAGCCCCTGCCTTGCCCACAAACACTGTAGAAAGAAAAAGAGGAAGACAAGCACTGTAGCAGATCCCGGCTGAATCATGTCGTAAAGACGCTGTGCTCTGAAGTGTGAGGGAAATTCAGTGTTATTTTCCCTACCCAATGATAAGGCTGTGAAGATTCAGTGATTGAAGTTTATATTTACAAAAATTTCTCAGCATTATAGCCCCAGCCTTGTGCTGTGTTCCCGTCATTTTTCTGACAAGTGCTTTAGCAATCTAAATGCTTACAATGCGAAATTCGATGGCCATTTGTTAAAGGAAAGATCAGAAAAGATTATTGATGAATGGGACTTTGTCAGAGCTTGACAGGAACTTTACAGTACACAGTTCATGGAATAGTTCCTTCCTCCATTTCACTAGTGTAAGTATGCATGTGTGAATAAAATGGTTGCCTCCTTGTTTACTCTAGCTTGCAAATTATGTATTTAATTGTGTTTTGTTACTTCTAACCGCTTGTACTGTATCTGATTAAATATTTATATTCTCATATCGCATCTAAAACCACATTAAAAATGCAACATGTGCCGCTTTGTTGATGGACTAAAATGCGTTTGTGAGCTCGCGATCCACTACCCTTTGTCGTTGTTATGGCCACTGTCAACTGTTCCTACACACGTGCTGCGGTCAAGGGTCAAAATAGTTCAGCTTTTGCCACTATGTGGATTAATACTGAATGTGTTGTGGTTAAGAATACGCTGGTGTTATACTGCATTGCTTTAATGCACTCCTTCATTGGGCTCACACATACACTCAGCACCCTGACTACTGCCGTGGAGGTCATTTATCTCTGTTAAAATATGAAAAGCAAAATATGACCTTTTATAATGATAATGGGGGCTCTTCAAATCAAACATTCCAAACTGATGTTTTTATGATGTGAAATACCTGCGGGCTACATTCTGTCCGTTGCACTTGCCACAGATTATATGCATGTTTCGTATAAAAATCACTCGAATAAAATCGAATAAAAATTTTACTTGAGAGAAAATTCAGAAGAATACTGTGAGGAGTACAGTAAGAACACAATACTTCCTCATTATATAAGGGACTGACAACACGCATTCAAATCTATATTTATTTGAGGATATATTGCACTATTCATTTCTCACTTTCACTGATTTTACACTTATTGTTCTTGGTCTCTTCAAGGATTTGACATGAATTTTTATTCATCTTCATTAAAGCCTTTGACAGAACAGGTATTTGGTGAATTCTTAAGTAGATTGTGTTTTAAAATATGTTATTTCTGGCCCAGTATGTTTTATAATGTAATACTAATGACAACAGCTCTACTGCGACATCACACCTTTTTGCACACTTCTCCTTCAACTGTCAAACAGCTCAGAGACATTAAGCAATCTCCGGTAATTACATGCCTATACACCCCTTTCACTGGAAATTCAGTAGAATGTTATTTTATTTACGCAATTTTTGATACAGTGCGAGTATATATATATCTAGTAACAAGGAAACGAGAAACACTTGGGTTAGCTGGGCAGTTGTGAGGACACATTTTAAAAGTCGTCAGATTTGAATCATCTCTTTCTTCATCAGTAAGTATATCAGAAGCTCATTGTAAATTTCAATTAAAACTAGCTTTTATTATCAACTAGTTGTGACATAAAATATAAAAGAAAATGTCTATATTTTATTTCTTTAGCTTTAATGTGTGAAGACAAGTCATTCATTTAGGTTTCACCTCATTCTTTTTAACATTTTTTCCAAATACAATTCAGTGTGCTTTCTATTCTCAGACATTACTGGTTACTAAATTTTGCTTGATTTTAACCGCTTGATATAACTGATAATTCAAGGCGGTAGGTTTAAATACTGGGTCACTTTGTAGCAGGTTCTTCACCACGCAGCAATAACTTCTGAAGCTTATTTCAAAAATACTTTGAAAGATGGTTCTGTATGAAGCTGACATTATTTTTCATGTACTACATAAGTGAATCAGGTCAAATTAACTTTGCTCGTCTATGGCTTGAGGAGGGTACACACTTTTCCACTCTTGTACTTCTAAGCTGTTTTCTGTGCTGTTATCACTATTTAAAATGAATTTCCTTCATTCTAGGCTGTAAAAGATGGAACCTGTGATTGCGGCAAACACAAAATTCTCCCTTGACTTGTTGAAACAGCTCTGCCAGAAGAGCAAAGACAATGTGCTGTTCTCCCCCCTGAGCATCTCCTCTGCATTGGGTCTGGTTCTCCTGGGTGCCAAAGGCGAAACTGCTGACCAGATGTATAAGGTGCGCAAAGGACTCCAAATGTATCTATTAACTAACATCTTATGAATGCTTCAAAGCAGGGGTGTCCAAACTCGGTCCTGGAGGAGTAGTTCCTCCATGTGGTGGTTCAGGTGGGTGAGTTTAATTCAGGTTGGAACTACAATATGCAAGACACCGGCCTTCTAGGGCCAAGTTTGGACACCCCTGCTTTAATGCACTAACTCTTGTAATTTTGTTTATTTTTTAAATTCTTTCTTTAAGACAATTCTTTCTTCACCACCTGAATGTCTCTCTATTTTGAACAATATTATTTTATGTTTCTCTAAAGGTCCTCCAATTTTTCAAAGAGACAATTATTTACCATGATCTGTATGAGGCAATCAACCAAGGTGGGAAAAACAGAAAACTAAAGCTGTATAATCGCATGTTTGGAGACAGGACTATTGATTTTCTTGATGTGAGTTGGTTGAGAAAGTAAAGCAAATGGTTAATTTACATCCTGAAAATGAATTTGGCCCCTGATGTTATGCTGCAATGATCACTCTTTTTCTATTGGTGACTGTAGGGTTACCTTGATAAATGTGAGGAGTGGTGTTTTGCTGGCATTAGGAATGTTGACTTCAAGACAAATCCTGAGGCTGCAAGAGCACAAATCAACACCTGGGTGAAGAACAAAACTAAAGTGGATTGCAAACCAGATGCGGATCAGAAGTGTGACCCCTACAAGAGTAATTACTTGTTCTTTTTTTAATCTTGTATTAAGCCATTAGACAATATATTATTAGAACTAGGGCTGTCATCTATTAAATCGCATCACACATTTTTTTTCTCTTCTAAATGTAGCTTAATGATATAATGCTGCGTTTTGAAACTGAATAACAATAACATCATTAGGGACTTTTATAGTGCGCACAATAAAAAACAAAAACATAACATTGTTTTATAGGGATGTACTAAAATCAGAGGCAAAATTAAGCACTAGGCTGAAGACCAAATACCAAAAACTTTCAGGTTTTTCTCCCCTATATATTTTGCACTTTTTTCATGAATTAAACAGTCAAAGTGTGTTTAAAGACTTTTGTCTTGGTTCTCAAAGAAAAACAATAACATAAAAGTAAAATGGCCTTAAAATTACTAAATAAATGGAATAAAAATGTCTGTCACAATATATCACACAACATTTTTTTTATCGTGACAGGCCTACACTGTAAAAATGTCCGTAAATTAACAGTTTTACATATTTTGTGATTTTTTTTTTATGCTTTAGACCTGGCTTTGGACAACTTCTGACCTTAAAAACTTGGAAAAAGTGACTTTTATGAACATTTTTTATATTTTAAAGTTGTATATTATCTGGGTTGGTGTTGTATTTTATGCTGCAAAAACTTACTTATTCCTGGCTATATTATTTTTTATACAAGATATCACTTCAAAAATGTTGTCTTGGTTCTAAAAAAACTGATGAATTACAAAAGTACAAATAAAATGTAAATATTTACATTCCTAAACTGGTGGACATTTAACAGCTTTTCTGAGGTAAAAGTAGTGTGACATTATTTACGCATTAGTTACTAACATGCAGACGAAACAATGATTGAGTGATGCATTTAAATATGACAAACAGTTTCTTTCAGAAATAGTCAATATTCATGACACAATCTGTCATGGGACATTAAAGGAGGTCAAAAGTACTATTAAAATGGGCAGAAATCAAAGCTAAGTGGTCATTTCATTAAGATTGGATGTCAGATGTGCAACAAATAATGCTCAGTGAAGTTCTTTATGACCAGAAAAAAACTGAATAAAAATGATTTGTCTCCATATACCAATATCAATTATAAACAAGCACTCTGTGAGCATTCAGCACTCACACTTCTTGCATTTTATGGCCCATTTCCACTGAGTGATACAGTACAGTATAGTTCGGTGCGCATTTATAGCCATTTCCACTGTCAAAAGGCGTACCGAACCATACCGTACCACTTGTTCGGCACCCTTTGCAAAGGGTATCAAAAGGCGGACCTAAACACGCAGCTGAACACTATTGGTTTACAGAGATACATAGGAACAAAGGAACCGCCATGTTTGAAGAACACAGCCGAGACATTACACTGTAATATTAAATACATATAATAATGAGACATGGTCGAGCCGAGCTCAAACAAACCTTGTCGTTGTCTTGATGAACAGCCACAAAGCCAAAAATAACAAGATCTACTGGGTACTTTTGTTGTTTTACGGGCCCATCTAAAAAAGCGAGCGGTTTCACTTTCTCCAGAAAGCTCACTGCGTGTCTATATTTGAAAGAACGAACTTTTTGAGCTGATGAAAATAACGTGTGCGTGATTAATGAAGTGCTTCGATATCCGATCCTTTCAGAAAGAAATGAAGAGCAAAAAAAACAGAGGAGAAGCCAGAAAAAACAGCAACAAATGATGCGTCTGCAGCCTAAAACGTGAACAAACTGCCATCATCACCTTTTGGACTATTATGAACTTGGAATGACAGAATTACTCTCTTACAGAGGCTATGTGCTGGTGAAAATTAAAGAAACAGTGTTGTTAGTGTACTAAATGTACACTGTAAACCTGAATATTGTCTTTACTTAAACAATTTAGTAAAGTTGACTGAATAGAGCTTACATTTTTGCATTTCTGTCCTATCACTTAAAACTATGAGTTAATATAACTTATGTACCATGTAAATGCAAAAACTTAAGATTTTAAGTGTAGTAAGCTCAAAATCATAATTAATCCTTTAAAAAATAGGTAATTTTCACAAATGTAGTCTTGACTAAAATTCTAATGTGCAACCTTAAGTGCACAGTATTTTTTAAATCATAAAACAAATGGCTTCAGGTATAATTATTAATCATAATGTGATTAAATGGCTTCTTATTTTTTGTTTAAAATTTATCTAAACATTTATTTCATAGTATATTATTAAGGCCCGTGCAAACAAAGACGTTTTTTGCTCGCATTTTCCGTCAACGTTTAATGCCTCGTGACTATATAAAGGGCGTCAATGTGATCGTGCACACCAATGCGCAAACGGCAGGCAGAAAAGCACCATTTAAAAAAAAAAGCCTCATGCTTGTTTTTTTTATTTGATGCGCTGCGTTAAAACCTTCTCCACCAATCAGGTCGGCACTTTTGGACATGTGCACTGAGCTGCTGAAGTTACAGTAAACAGCACTTGGAGGTGCTCAAGCGCAAAACTGTAAATGTGAGCGCACATTGAAGAAGATGCCCAGAGGCAATATGAACGTGGAGCTGCTGATTGCTCTGGTGAACTATAATCATTTCTTCATCGCTAGAGCTGGAGCTGCTGCTTGAACCATCCATGCTTGGTTGAGTCACCAGTAACTTTAAGCACAAGTGTGTAAACTTCCTCTCTTCCTAATTCTTCTGTGTTACAAGCGGGTCTCAGAAGCTTTATAGCGCCATCCAACATCAAGGAGTGATTTTGCATACCCTTCTGCTTGATGCCAGTGAAAATCGCTTGGGTTTGAATACGAAAAAACGTCTCGTAAAACGCTCACGATAAACGCAAACGAAAAGCGTCCCAGTGTGTAGGAGACTTTACACACAAGCATGCACACATATATATATATATATATATATATATATATATATATATATATATATATATATATATATATATATATATATATATATATTAGTGCTGTCAATCGATTAAAAAACAACCTTTTTTCGCACCTTTTTTAAAAAATTAATCGCGATTAATGGCATTTAAAATACTGAAACTTGTAACTGAAACTTTTGGCTATTCAAATGTAAAATTAATGTAAACACAAGACAAAAACTATTTAAATTCAAAATATAATTGTTTATTAGAATCTTTGTTTAACTTGTAACACAGATTTCATCATGCAAACAACATACCCACAATAAACCATCAAGATCTTGCTTGACAGCCATATTTATTACAGAAATTTACACAGGCATTTTGCTTAATTCTTCTTTACGTTCATCCAGTTGCTAAGACTAGGAGTAACCCGCAAGTGCACAGAGACTCCCAAATGCCCGCAAATGAATGATAATCTCTCGCAAACCGGTCCTTAAATACATTGCACACCCCTCTCCCCCGCATCCCTCCTAGCTCTTCAGGTACTGTATGTCGTAAACAAATCACCCCCACCGTCCTTCAGGTACGTCTTGCGTGCACACGCCCCTACTCAGATACGTTGCTCACTCCACCCCTGACACCCCTCAACGGGCCTGACACAGACACACACACAGACACACACACAACGCGCTGGAGGGAATGACTCCCTTTAGATTCAACACACATGATCTCGTTCATCAAATTTACTTAAACTAAGTGTCCTAAAGTATTGCTGTATTTCACAAGGATTCTGACACAGCAACGCGAAGCATACGCTTTTGTTGCGTTTAATGAGGAAACACGCTAAACTTGGAGGGCTCATGCTGAAAGGCAGAGTAATGCCCTGTCTTTGACAGCTCGCGACTTCACCAGACATTCTGAGTACATTCACATAAGACACCAATACTCCGATTTTAATATGATTAAGATTATACTCTTATTAAAAGTCTACCGTGTAGCCTAAGCAGTGATTTTATCACCTTAAAGAAACGCCGAGTCACGAAATGCGGAGGATTTTCTTTCTGTTCGCCATTCGGTATCAACTTACATCAGAAGTCGAAAGTTAAAAATGAAACACCCGAAATTGCATGTCTTTGGAGAGCCTGGTGATGCGACTAGTTGTTTTATAGTGGAACTTGCCTTCAAAAAGTGCTTCCTTGGTCTTATCCACATTTATTGCATGTTAAACACACGTCCACCACAACAGGAAGTAAAAAAAATAACCCTGCAACTGCATTAATTGCGTAAAAATTTTTTAGCGCGTTAATTATTTAAAATTAATTGAACGCGCTAACGCACAAATTTTGACAGCGCTATATATATATATATATATATATATATATATATATATATATATATATATAGATAGATAGATAGATAGATAGATAGATAGATGATAGATAGATAGATAGATAGATAGATAGATAGATAGATAGATAGATAGATAGATAGATAGATAGATAGATAGATAGATAGATAGATAGATAGATAGATAGATAGATAGATAGATAGATAGATATCCATTACTCCATTACTCAATTAAATTGAGGCAACAAGTTTACTCAATTAGTTTAGTTCAGTCAACATATTAGGGTTTTCAATATATGCTGTGGGTAGTTTTTTTGTAATTGATAACATATCGAAGACTGTAAGGGGATGTATGTGTTCATATATGTTGCATTTTTTTATTTTATATAAATGCAGACCTTACAGTAAGCTATTTACTAGGTCATTTTTCTGCAGTTATAATCAAATTATGTTCATAGAAAAGTTATAATAAACATTTATACACAAGTATTTATGTGTATAAAGCGTCTGTTTCGTGAGAAGTGCTTCTCGTATGATATGTGAAAATCCTCCTACAGCTTTACTGTTGACATTCCCTGGAGCGAAAATGACGTTGTCTGAAACTTTGTCGTACACCACGGCCACCAAAAGAGTACCATTGGTACCTTTTTAGCAGTGGAAATGCAAGCTCGATAAAGGTGACCCGTACCAACCTTTACTGTACCCCTCAGTGGAAATGAGCCATTATTGATTGTAGAGCAGTCCCTGCAAACAATCTGTCATCTACCATTGGCAAGAAGAGTTCTCTGCATCAGCTCACCATTTAGTGATATTTTAAACAAGACATGCTGCAGTGATAACTTAATTCACAACGCCAATAATGCAGATAGGGCGTCACGGTGGCGCAGTTGGTAACAATCACCTCACAGCAAGAAGGTCACTTGGTTGAGCCTCGGCTGGGTCAGTTGGCATTTCTGTGTTTGCATGCTCTCCGCATGTTGGAGTGCGGTTTCCTCCGGGTGCTCCGGTTTCCCCTCACAGTCCAATCACAGGCTGTATATGTGATTTGAATAAACTAAAATGTCCGAAGTGTAAGAGTGTGAATAAATGTAAATAGGTGTTTGCCAGTGTTGGGTTGCAGCTGGAAGGGCAACCGCTGCGTAAAACACTGGTTAACTTACACTGGTTAAGTTGTCAGTTCATGATCCCAGATTAATAATGAGATGAAATGAATGAAATAAAACGTAAATTAATAATGAGAATAAAAAATGATTTAATGCTGAAGCCATGATCCCTCTGCGTTTATGTAAACAGTATTGTTGCATAACCTTCATTGATAACATGTACAATTTCGCTAATACTGATTTGATTATTACTATAAAAAGTGTATTACTGCATTAACTCAGTAACTAAGGCAGTTATGGAAAGTAATAATGAATAAGTGAACAAATAGCCTAAAAATGAAATGAAAAAGAGGAACCAAAAACAGTCACCATGTCTAGTGCCCATATCCTATGTGATTAAAACGCCCCTCTCAGTTATGACATTCTGGCGCCGGGCCTGATGGGACAGGCCACGGGTCAAACAGAAAACACATTTTGCCTTACAGTAAATCGCATGTTGATAAAATTTGTGCCGTTACAAGTTTGCATTAAAATTAAACATGTTATTGTTTACAGCACTAACTACAGTAGAATGCTTTCTGATAGTCTCTTTTGATCTTTATTTTTTAGATTCAATTGAGAATTTGTTGGGTAAAGAAGATGTGAGTAAGGACTCCGTTCTTGCACTAATCAGTGTAATGCACTTCGAGGCTCGGTGGGCACAGTCATTCGAACCCCTTCACACCAATAAGGTAACTTTGTCAAAATAATATGACTGTTTCTGACAAAAATCTGTCATGATCTCTTGTGCTTTATAGCTTTAGTGTGTTATTCAGGTGTTTAGGTGAAACTGCAGCTTAATCATGCTTATAATTCAATACATCAGCGTAACTAATGTCTATTATGTCTGTGTTTTAAATGTCAGGACAAAGCTCAAAATGGACAAATGATGCAAACGACACAGATTTTTCCTCTAGGTGAAATCCCTGACGCTGACAGTAAGATGTTGGAGATCCCTTATGAGAATTCAGATGTGAGCTTTCTCATCATACTCCCAAACCAGAACGACGGGCTGCCAAAGGTAAAACATGAGCTGTGTTTCACTCCTTATAGACACACACACACATAATTTTTTCCTTCATTGAGTGAATGAAGGAAGTTTACATCGACATAGTGTTGATACCTTAATATTGGAGAGGGTGCTCGCTGCAGAGCCATTTGAGCAGAGCTGAGCTCCAGCGAGGGGGAGCATGAGCTCTCGTTCTGCCTCCTGTAAGCTGTTTTAATGCGTACACCAACTCCACCCCTAACCCTACCCCCAGTGACATCACTCGTAGAAAAAGTGCAAAAAAGGTGGAGCTCAAGCTCAAGCTCCCCCTCGCTGGAGCTCAGCTCGCCCAAATGGCTCTGCAGCGAGCACCACTTGTAATACTGAGAGGGAGCGAGTCGGCTTTATATGTCCAGTCCAGCACCTTTATTTCCCAAAGTGCAATGCAGTTGTGACATCACAAAAGTTTAGATCCAGCCTGATTTCACAAGTAGGGCTGGACGCTAAAATCGATATTGGTATTTATTGACCGAACACCATTGTCAATATCGATAATAAAAAAAGTTTGGTATGTAGTTCCAGTATGAAGTGCTATAGTTTTATTGGAAGCAATGCCAATAAGCTTAGGGTGTCAATTTGTCATATCCAATGGAGGCGCGTGCACGAAGTGTGTACCACATTTTCCTGGTACACCTAGTTGAAAAACTTTCCGAATGGCCCGAGCGGTAGAACTAACCAATCTGCTTCACACTTTGTATGGAATTTACACATTTCAGAAATAACGGCAGAGGAATTACCTCAGACAAACACAAAGCACGCGCTTGCGCTTGCGACTTCAGGTGAGAATAACAACACACGTAAAAATGAGTGCCGTATAACAGCAGTGAAGAGATTGTAAATAAAAAGATGTCACCATAGTGGCTTTTTGGTTTCTTTTCTTGTGCATCCCAGCTACTAGCTCCACATCTGAAATATTTTTTTGCATAGGGGTAATGTAGTCATTCAACTTTACTACTTATAATGTTGTATATATGAAGATCATTTGTAAGAATTCATAGAGATCAGTCATACGAAAATGTGAGATTTTAAAAATAAGGTGTGGCACCAAACCCCACCCTTAAACCTTAACATCATTGGGGATGAGCAAATCGTACTAAATTGTACAAATGAGACAGTACAAATTCACATAACGGGTGATGCGGTGGCGGAGTGGCTAGCACTGTTGCCTCACAGCAAGAAGGTTGCTGGTTCGAGCCTCAGCTGGGTCAGCTGGCATTTTTGTGGATTTTGCATGTTCTCCCTCCGTTCGCGTGTGTTTCCTCCGGTTGCTCCGGTTTCCCCCACAAGTCCCAAGACATGTGCTATAGGTGAATTGGGTAGGTAAAATATGACCGTAGTGTATTTGTGTGTGTAAGTGAGTGTGTATGGGTGTTCCCCAGTGATGGGTTGCAGCTGGAAGGGCATAAGCTGCGTAAAACATGTGCTGGATAAGTTGGCGGTTCATTCCGCTGTGGCAACCCCAGATTAATAAAGGGACTAAGCAGAAAATAAAATGAATGAATGAATGAAATTCACACGAATTAGCCTCTACATCAAAAAATGAATTGCTGTGAGAAGGGATGCAACTATCAACCTATTAACCAGGGGCGTTGCTAGGGTCGAAAGGGATAAGGGGCTCAGCCCCAAAGAAGTCTACCCCCCCCCACCCCCCAATAAAAAAATATAGTTTTAATTCACCCCACTAATATACCTAACCTACTCTAATCTTATTAACAGGTTTAAAATTGGTTAATAATAAAAAAGGGTTTTTGTGACTTGTAACACCAAATAGAAAAAAAAATTGATAAATTAACCCACTTCTCATTTACTAATCTGTTATGAGCCATATCATACCTCTTGAGCCTCCTATCTCCTCCTGATTTGCAGTTTCTGTATGTTTTTTGAAAATGGAATTTTCTGCATGTCTTCAAATCTGAAAATATGATTTATTTTATAGTGTGAGTTGTTATCCAATGTGATACAAAGCTACAAACATGTTCATTTGGACAGAGTGATTAACTGAGGTGTAGTGTTGTCAAGATACTGGAATTTCTAAATTCAATACCTTGCAAAATATTAATATTCAATAGGGTACTATTTTTATATAATAACAATTCTATCAAAAATAGTAAAAAAATAAAAATAAAGATCTATATGCTAGAAATATGTTTACTTTAAATTTCTTCAGAGGGAATTTTTTTTTTCAGTTTTTCTCAAAATAGGGTGATGTGGGCATTGTAGCACTTTAAATGCATGTAATGCCTGTTTTATTCATACTTGAGAAGAAATTCCATATATGCCTCACAAAAGTAGTAGAAAATTCTAGGAAATCCCTAATATGGGTGAGGGCATCCAGCTATTGCTGTAGTAGAATGAAAATAAGATCTGAATAACCAAAAAAAGGCTTTAACTGATCATTTACACGACTGCGACAATAAATGTTTTATACAGTTGAAGTCAGAATTATTAGCCCTCCTTTGAATTTTATTTTCTTTTTTAAATATTTCCTAAATGATGTTTAACAGAGAAAGGAAATGTTCACAGTAGCCTATGTCTGATAATATTTTCCTTTTGAAGAAAGTCTTATTTGTTTTATTTCAGCTAGAATAAAAGCAGTTTTACATTTTTTTAAAAACTTTTTAGGGTCAAAATTATTAGCCCCTTTAAGCTTTATTTTTTTCCTATAGTCTACAGAACAAACCATCGTTATACAATAACTTGCCTAATTACCCTACCCTGCCTTTAAAGCCTTCAACTGTCTTAAAAATATCTAGTCAAATATTATGTACTGTCATCATGGCAAAGATAAAATAAATCAGTTATTAGAGTTGAGTTATTAAAACTATTGTGATTAGAAATGTGCTGAAAACAATCTTCTCTCTGTTAAACAGAATTTGGGGAAAAAAATAAACGGGGGCTAATAATTCAGACTTTAACTCTATGTGTTCTTCCAACCATTTTAGGTATTTTTTATAAGAAAGTCGATTTATAATTCGATGCTAACTGACATAGCATGTTACAGAATATAGCTATTTAATAATAAGCTAGATGCATAAACTCACTGTGATTTAACTATTACAGAAACAGATGTGACTTGCTATATCATATAAATATGCCTAGATATCTTTATCATATCTAGAAAGCTAGTACAATTTACGTTTTTTTTAACTAACTTGCATGTATTTCCATTGCATGATGCACATTTTACTGATTATAGTTATTTTATTTCACCAAAACTACATACATTTTATACTGTGGAAACAATAAGCTTCATCAGTAGTTAAAACTATTCAGTTTCGCGAAAGAGTTGTATTATTACCTCATTAGCTTCAGCTCCTCATAATAATGAATGAAGTGTAGTGGCGGGATTTTTTTAACACCATGTGACAACAGAGCCACTCCCACCTGCCGGTAGAAACAGGTACTGCTGAACAGCTGACGATTTAATTACCCCACACAAACGCTGCGTTATCTGAAATGTGCGTGATGTTTGTGGTAATTTTCAGTACTTAGATAACAAAATAAATGTAATACAACATATTTTTATTTAAGTGCAACATATTCCAAGAGATCAGGGGCTTTTGACAATACATCAGGGGCTTAAGCCCCCAAAGCTTCTCAACCACACATTTCAGCACAAAACAAAACTGCTGCAACCTGCAAACTGTGCCCTTGTTTGAGGTACCAAGCTTGTACACTGAGGCTAATACCCTCAAACATGAGCGTGGTAGTGGGGGGGAAAGTGGACCTGACTACCCAGGGCCCCGTCTAGGGAGAGGGCCCTTTGAAGTCCCACCAATTTTTTATTATTATTATTTGTAGCCTACTTTGAATTAATTGGCCCCTCCAATTGATGTCAATGTCATTATTTATTTAAAATATATTGATAACACCCCCTCCCCGAAATGGTTTAGTCCGCCTACAGACGGCAGCCGGCGGCAAACAAGTAACGCAGTGAGTCTAGAGCCTGATCATGCTGCACAAAAAGCCCAAATCGGGCTTTCAAAAAAAGAAAGACAGGAAGGAAAAAGAAAGAAGGCAGAATGAGGAGAAGCAGCTGGTGACTGCTTTCTTTTCAAAAGGTGAACTGAGTTTGCTTGTTATGAAACTACATCTGATTAAAGTTAACATAGTCAACTCCAGACAGCGGCTGCTAATGCAGGGCTCGAAATTGCGACCATTTAGGTCACATACAGTATAATGCTGATTTGTGTACAGTCATTACTAGGGAAACCGTAATAGGTCAGCGCTCCTAAAGCGCCCCCTTTTGAAAGAGAATGAATTTTTATTTCCAATATATTTTTTCAGCTGTTTATGGTCAAATTATTGCAATTATCGATCCATGTGTAAATGTGAAAGAAGTTAATGTGCCTTTTAAAAATCTAAACAATTAAGTAATACTAATATAAGAAATAATATACTTGATTTATCCCTTTTAATGGTTTAAAGGTTGAAATGCCATTGTATTAGATATTTTGTGTCTGTATACGTCTGCAAGATGTCTGTTAAAGATCTCTTGATCTGGAAAGCACCTGCTGTATACAAACGTCTGGCAGACGTCTGTATGATGTCAGTTTTACACACATTCTGAATCGCAAACATCTTAAAGATGTCTAATAGAAGTCTATTTCACATCTGATAGGAAACGTCTCGTAGATGTCTTGCAGATGTGAATGCAGACGTCAAATAGACATCTCCGAGATGTACGTGTGCTAATCAAAATCGGCCATTAAGAATCATGATCGGCGCATAACTAAAAAGAAAATGGGTGCTCCTAAATTTTTTGGGATGCTCCCAACTTTTTGAAGTTGGGAGCACCAGTGCTACCAAGTAAAAAAGTTAATTTTGAGGGGGGCCCACTGACATTGAGAGGGTACAGGGCCCAGAATTTGGTGCTACGCCCCTGCCCCCACACACTGGATTAACTATGGTTGAGGCTATTAACCATACCTTCCAACACTTCGACTTTTCCTGGGAGTCTCCCATAATTCAGACCCATCTCCCGCCACTCCTAAAAAACTCTTGTAATTCTCAAAATTTGCAGAAAGTTAATTCTACTCATTTGAAAAGAGTTTTGAACTCAGTGTTGAAAGTAATGAGTTAATTAAATACTTTATTACTTCAACTTAAATGGAGTAGGTTCACAGCACTCATATAGATTAGTTTTTGTAACTCAAATCATTTGTTGCAATCAGTTTCCTCAAATGGTTTGTGTTGCCTTAACGGGCTTTACAGTACTCAGTTGGTTTGAGATCTCATTTATTGGGGTTTACTGTGGTCAAATTGCTACGTTTACTCAAATGAATTAAGTTCACAGTACTCGTTAGAATTAGTTTTTGAACTTAAATGGTTTGTTGCAGTTGGTTTCCTTTAAAACCGTTACCTTAACTTTTTGGGTTTTACAGTGTAAGGGCTGTTTACATATTGCGTCTTTTGTACGCACAAGTGCATATTGGGAGAGGCAAGATGAGCTCATGCTTTCCAGGCGTACCTAGTTAAAAACATCTCAACTTTTCAGAATGCTGCGTGACAGGAACTGACAAGAACTGACCGCTCAGCTTCATACATTGTATGGAATCTACACGTGTCTACTCTGGTCCAAAGTTTAAAAACAAAAATTAAAATTCCAAGCATTTTTGTAATACAGTTGATCAAAAGTGCCTTTCAGAGAGAGGTTCAGCAGCCTTTGACTACATTTGTTCTCTTTAAAAGGGAAATATTTAGCTAATATGTAGTTTAGATTTACATTAGACAAATAGTATTATTTAATAATTGTTATTTGTTTTTATTTTATTTATTGTTGTTATTTATTTTCAGTGTAAAATCATTACTTGTATTTAAATGCCAAAAACCTTTTTCACTTACCTTTAAGTTTAAAGAGAAACAGGCTATTGTTTGTTTATTATTATTATTATTATTATTATTATTATTATTATTATGTGCTGTATTAATTGGTTAATGAGAATCAATTAATAACACTTTAAAATATAAGTAGTTTTCATGTGACTTTTTAAATTAGTAGTGTTTTAAATTAATAAATGCATATAATAATGGTAGCCGTAATTATTCCCCTGACTATAATCATACAACCAAAATCTATAATCATTGCATCCCTAGTCGTGAGATAGTGTTGGTTGTTTCCAAGTGTTCAAGGGTTTTCCGCCAGTAGCGGACACTTGTGTGATGATGTACATCTAAGGGAATGAGGGGGTGGAAAGTTAGTGAGTGAAGGGCATAAAAAATTTGACCAAAATGCTGCCATCAACAGCTACTAAACCTGCTTCACCAATTTCATTTTAGTTAGGACAGCATAAATATTACTAAGTCTATGAAGTTACTATGAAGTCTATGGTTTTGTATTGGATGTGTTGGTAAAATAATTAAGTCTTCCACATCTGTCTCCTACTTTTCTCCCCTTTCAAGTTGTTAGACTCGATGACTCATGAGAAGATTCTGATGTGGACTCAGTCCCACTGGATGACACCCACAGAGGTGACTGTTGACATGCCCATCTTTCAGCTGAAGGAAAAGTATGACCTGGAGGAGGCCATGAAGGCTCTGGGCATGACAGACGTCTTTGGTGACAGCTGTGACCTATCTGGCATGGCGTCTGGAAAGTTGAAACTATCCAAAGTGGTTCACGGGTGTTCTGTGAATGTGGATGAGAAAGGCATAAATGCTGATACAGGCAATGGTGGAGTTGTCAAGTCTCTTTGTTGTAAAGTCCCCACAAACAGATTTGTGGCAGATCGCCCCTTCCTTTTCTTCATCCGCCACAACCCCACCAAGAGCATCCTCTTCTGGGGCCGCTTCAATCCCCAGGGACCAGTAAACTAAAGCTAGGAGCAGATTCCTCGACAGTCTGATCAGTCATGTTAAAATAAAGAGGCTATACTTCATGTAATATGTGACAAACTTCATACTCAGGAAGCACAATAGAGTGGAGTACTTAAATTGATCAACTAATAAAAGAAGTATGGCAGAATCATGTGTGTTGTATTTTTTTATTAAATATTAGTAATATAATAAATTAATTTAAACTTCATTTAAAATTTTAGTAAATGGGTTGAAATGAATAAGTAGGAGGAATGAGTTGTTGAAGAGACACATTTAGTTATTTAGTGGACACTTTTTTTCCAAAGCTACTTGCAATTGAGAAGACATTTAGCGATTCAACAATAAGCGGCAATGCAGACAAGAAGTGCTAATTATACAGAGAAGGGGTGTAACGGATCACGGTTGATCCGTGATTCGTACAGATCATAACCCAGGGTTTGGAACACACGTGACCTGTGAATTAATACATTTTTTACTTGTAGATTAATCCTAAATTTTTAATGGTCACACAGAGATCGCCTCTCATGTCATTCAAATCAAAAGTATGAAAGAATTTAGGCTTTCCTGTAAAATATAATGATGATAGAAGAAGTTGTGGTGGGTTATTCGGGATGTGGTGGGTTTCATTAAAGGAGTTTCTGTCATTACTTATTTAGCCTGCATTAATGCATTTAGTGTAACCTGCACGATTAATTATTAAAAGATCAGAATCTTAACACCCACGCAACATAAATTATAAATGATGGTGATTTGCATATGTTTATTATTAACCACGGCATGAAAAACGCAAAAATCAAGAAACATATACAGTCTACAACCAGTCAAATAATACAGAAGTACTAGGATTTTATGTGTGTGTGGCAATACACTTATGACTGATTTTGTGGTGATGGGTCAAATTCAAATCCAAAATATAATGCATATATATATATATATATATATATATATATATATATATATATATATATATATATATATATATATATATCAGAGGTCGCGTTAACCAAATATTTTCTGTCATTGACAGATTTTTTTTTTCAGCACTGACGGAAAAATCTGAAGGTGATCCGTCATTTTGACGGATTATGCTAGGGGTGATCTAATGTAATTTGTAGCTAACTGTAATTCCCACTCCTGTCCAGCTGATGGCAATTGCCTTTGTCCACAGGCATCTGGCCTGAGTATGGCAGCAGGAGCCTCCGGCAGCTGAGAATCTAGGCGGAACTGGCCCGAGTGTATTTTGCTATCTAGGGTGCGTTAGAGTGCGTTGTGAGCACTACCAGACTGAAAGGGGTGCAGCCGCGCCCCTTGTGCAGAAGGAGCGTGTGCTGTAGTATTTTTTTTTCACGGTGAAATGCGTGCTTGCAGGATCGGGAAATCCCACATTCAGAGAAACTTTTTTTTTTAGACCAGCAAACTTTCTAAACAGCCTTAGGAGAAATGTTTCCAAACTACAAAACTCTGGCTGAAGTGGCGCTAGTAAATCCGATCTTTGGTCACGAGAAGTTGACTTTCAGAGGCAAAGACAGTCTCCCTTGATGCGTTAGATTACGCACAGGCAAGAACCCAGTTCAGGTCGAGGCAGGAGGAAGATATGAGTTAAGGCAGACAGGAGTTTTTGTTCATTTGTCAAATAAATAAATGAATAATTTTGCCTATATGCTCGTCGTGCAAGTTCATTATTAAAATATGAATGGAAAGAGCGTTCAGAAAGTCTGCAAATTAAATAATGATCAATAATAAGTTATGACGGAAATTTTACAACGCTCTTCGTACAATGAGAAAGTCTAACGCGACCTTTGATACATATATATTTATTTATTTATTTATTTATTTATTTATATATATATATATATATATATAAATATATATATATAAATATATATATATATATATATATATATATATATATATATATATATATATATATAAAACATAGCGGTTCCTTTGTTTTCATTCAGGCTAGCTGTATGACATATTTCTGTAACCAATCAGCATTCAGCTGCGTGTGTAGCTCCACCTTTTGGTACCCTTACTCGTGTTCGGTACCCTTTCGAAAGGGTGCCGAAAATATGGTACAGTACGGTTCGGTACACCATTTGACAGTGGAAACAGCCATAAAAGCGTACTGAACCAAACCATACCACTCAGTGGAAACGGGCCATAAAGCATGATCTTCAGTGTGTTTATCAGCTTGTTTATCAGGTAAAACTGCAGCAAAGTAAACACATCGCCACCACTAATTGTGTGGTAGAATGTCCATTCTGTCCATTGTGAATGAGCAATTCCATTCATATGTCAACCTTGCAATTAAAAAAATTAAAAAGTTTTTACCAAAAAAGCAAAACCTTTTCTTAGTCTTTGCGTAGGCTTGTATTCTAAATTACTCAAAAAATACTCAAAAATGTCTCTGTCAATGTTTTCAAACAATTTTATTTGATTTACCAAAGTCACAAATATGGAAATTTCACATCGGTCACATCCATAACGGAGAGATGTCACATCCATCATGACACTTTTTTCCTCATAAATGTAAAAAATGTCAAAAAAAATTAAATCAGTCATGTTTGTTCTATAGTGATCCAACTCTTTTGATTAGCATTGTTTCTTTTGGGTTGTGCAGTTTAATTCACTGAAATTCTACAAAGTATGTTGTATATTGTAAACTGACCAAAAAAAGTCAGTAACATCCATAATGCATGTTTATTTTCCTAATTTAAAATAGAAAATATGTTTACAGATTGATATTTTTGTGATCCAATAACTCTGCTGTTAGTATATTTTGGAAAACCTAAACAGATGTTTCAATATCATGTAAACATATACTTTCTTGTTTGTGAATTTACATGTTAAGGTTTTACTGCAAATGTCACATCCATTACGCTGGAATTGCTCAAATGTGAAAACGAAGATCGAAATATATGAAAAACATCTGTAGAATTCTTGAATTTTTGCTTTAAAATGAAGCAATTCGAACTGGTTATGTTGTTACTGTGAAACCCCAGTATGGGATGCATCTTATATTATCTGTAACGTGATCATTCCCGCACGCTGCACTGACTAATGATCATATACAGGAAATGTTCCTAAAAATTTTCGCAATAAGAGAAGGCATTTGGACTACACTGACAAAACGTAAAATTGCTACATTTCCTCATGAGATCGGACTGGATTCCACAGTGAAAAAATGAGATATGTCAACTAACAATTGAGCATTTTAAGATAAGGATTTGGAAAATATTGTCAGTACCCTAGCGAAAAAATTAATAAATAAATAAACATGAAGATAAAATTATGGATAGAATAACTGCTTTGTCACATTTAAATGTGGAGAATCTTTCCGACTCCACTGCTCTTTAATGGTTCTTTAACTTTCCGCCAATAGCTACAGACCTCCAAACCTTGTATGGCCTTCCGATTAGCTCAAAAACAGTGTGTAGGGTGCTTCAGGAATGGGTTCCCTTACAATGAGTTAGCTTTATGAGGTATATTTAAGTAATTTTGATTAAGTTAATATTAAGTGTTTCCTATAGGATTTCTCCCAGCTGTGGCAGCAGGTCTTTTACACAAATCTACCAACTAGCCTACCTATGGCGTTATTTCAATGACAAATGGAGAAATGTGGTGAGCGCAGTATATTACACGTCGAATCGCATTTATGTAACGTTAATACGAGCATGCCAATATCTGCTTGCGCACCGATTTCCTCGGCTTGTGCACAAAACTTCTTACATACCCTCATATACGCTATCAAGTGCAGATCTTCTGGTGCGCTCTCAAATAAACACTGCTGAAGTGCGATTTAGTGCGTGTATGTATTGAGTATGTCTCCAACATGTATTAGATTTGCTAGGAATATTTCTGAATGTCTCCTAATAGCCCTACAGAGCGGGATTAATGCATCCTGAAGTAAATTGAAACGGCAGTAAACGCCAGCAAGATAACGTTAAAGTCTTTGTATGCAGAATCCCAGACCTTTATCTATAAATAAAGTAGGGTTATGGAAACTGTGTTCATCTTAACTGAAAGCTATGTCGTGTCTGCTAGCCTCACGAATTGCGCACGAGTCAGTAAGTCAGTCTGTCTGTCAGCACGTCACCTTAAAGTGTTAAACAAATAGCGCACTATGATAACAGAAAAGTTCACCCTGTTATAATTCACTTAACTTTTAATGCATTTTGGTGCGATTATAACCCGCTTTTATATATATATAATTTATTTTTTTTTCAACAGTTCTGTCTGGTTTTCAAATCTGATTGGCTGATAGCCATGTGATATTCTGCAATATCAGAACTCCTACAGCCTCTTTACCCTTTGTGTATTACTCAGCCCACATACAGCCAGCAAAAAGCAGACACAACAGATCTAAAGTTTAAAAGATGCATGCTCAACTGTTTAACTTTCAGCTTATGATTTGAATCCAATGTGGAAAAAAATAGTTCCACATGCAAGAAACTCTCCAGGTTTGATGTTGTTTTTATATACACAATTATGTCGTCAAACTGTTGTATAAACGCAATATCACACTCGTAGCAGTGTGTACATTCTCTATTTTGAGGACCAAGTCTAATTTTTTGGTTTTAATCCATTTTAAGATAATTTTTAGGGGATTGTTGCAAGAATGTCAATATGGTGTAACCAAAAAAAATTGGTACCAAATAGTTTACCTTGTTTAAAAAATGTGAAAGCCACAATGAAACATTGTATCGGCTAGTTTGGCATAATTTTACATTAGACATATTTAATAGTAAATAAAGGTAAATATAGCACAATTGTTTTAAATATTATAATAATTTGGGGAATTTAGTCTGTAACCTCAAATTTCTGAAATGTCAAGATGGTGTAACCACCATTTATTGAGCCATTTTGTTAATATTGTGCACAAGACAGTTAGTCAGGAAATTGGATCACAGAGAAGAACTTTTGAGGTTACAGAAGTAACCCTTCGTTCCCCGAGGAGGGAAACGGAAGTGCTATAAAGTGGATTTGATCTTGGAAAATCAACGTATGGGATGTTTCGGTTCAGAAGCCGCTTGTCTGAAAGAGTATTGAACGGGCCAATGAATGCAATGAATTGGCAGCGTAAGCTTTGGAGCGAGCAAACGCCATCCTTTTAAGCTGAAGAGACTTTCAAACAGCTAGGGGACAGTCATTATGGCGACGGAGTATAGCACTTCCGTTCACCTCCGGGGGAACGAAGGGTTACTTCTGTAACCTTAAACATTCCCCTTCGGTTGGGGAACTTCAGTGCTATAAAGTGGATTTGATCTTGGAAAATCCACGTATGGGAGAACTATGGAAAACGCCATAATGACTGCACCTTACCAGCGCCCCCGATGAGGGGATAGTCAAGCAAGCGTGACGCACACCCATCATGGGAGGCGCGGTCCTCCAACGTGTCCCTGGTCCTAACTTATCCCACTTCAACAGAAGTTTTACGGATTTAGATACATTTTTTGGGAAGTCGTGAGCGTCTAGATAATTCTAGGAAATACGACAGTACGTTGGGAAGCGTGCAATCCCAATAGGGAGGACGCTGCAGAGGCCATCCGCTACCCAAGGGGGGAATAGATGGCAGAATTCACATATGGACTAGCCCTAAGAAGGGGGAGTACGCATAGAAAAAAGTGGTTAGCGGAGAGGGAAGACACGGGTCCACCCAGGGGAGCGGACTTAACCGTAGCGAAATAAGCATATGGGATCGCCTAGTGGGGATCACGCATAGCAGGCACCTACACAGCAAATTCATCAGAGTTAAATTCTCGGTGTTGAAGCATTTCAGAGTAAAGTGTTGACGTTAAAGAGTTAGATTTTGATAAATGAATATAATTAGAGTTAGAATTGATTTTATTCAGTGCGAAATCAAGGAGTTATCTTTTCAACACTTGGTGGTGTTATTTCCACCATCCGGGAATTCATGCAGCCCCAGTCACTGAAGAATTTTCCAGACGCCATTTGGTGAGTCAAACTACCTAAATATTGGTATTTTACTGACTTTCTTTAAGGAAATACAGTTGTAAACATATTGTTAAGTTAATAACTTAAGAATGGAGTGACAGTTTTAAACTTCTGTGGTTCATTCATGGTCGTTTGTGTATCTAGCTTAACTGCATTACTATTGACTTCTTTTCAAGAATGTTTTTATATGTGCTCACGCATACATAGTGCATAAAACATCAAATGTACATGTTCAACACATTTCTGTCACGCTTAATGCCATTTTGTGCGTTGTGGTTGTTACCCATTTGTAAAATAAAATCGACACTTCTCCTTTAATTCGAAGCAAACTAGCGAGGGAATCCCCGGAGCGCCTAGCCTACTCTGCCCGGATGCTAACGGCAACACAGGACGGTTTCCATAAGCTCTGGAGAGTTTCTAAAACATATCTGGTGAGTAAATGAACATATGCTTACTTGTAAAAGGCTTCCTGACTAAAACATATGATTGTTTGTTATTAGTGTATGTTAATTTGGTTATTTTAAACACCGCGGCCCTTTTAAACTGGTTCATTCGTGGCCGTCCATATACCGTTAGTCCATAGACGTGATAACGTACGCATGAATTATATTAAGTGTTGACAACCATTAAAGTCGGAATGTTAACATTAATGTCTTTAAATGACCGCGTTTGCACTTTCTCAAACATTTAACGTTACAGAAGTCTCCCGGAAGTTGCGGGACTAACGTTAACGTTATCCCGCAAATGCACAGAGACTCCCAGATGCCCAAGTAGATGCCCGCAAATGAATGATAATCTCCCGGAAATCGCGCGTCTCCCGCCCGGTCATTAAACACTTTGCACACCCCTCTCCACCGCATCCCTCCCAGCTCTTCAGGTACGTCGCGCGCAAGTCACCCCCACCGCTCTTCAGGTACGTCGCGCGCAACTCATCCCATTGCTCTTCAGGTTCTCATCTCTCCCGCTACCTCCCGCAAATCAACTCTGTATCCCCCGAAAATTACTTTTCCCAACTCGGGATGTCTGACGTTAGTAAGTTAGGCTATTTGTGTAGTCAGGAACATCTTAGTCAAGCTTTTTCTCCCGCATGATATTGTGCTTAAAACTAGGCTAAACTTAGCATGTACTGTACACAACATTTCCGTTTTATTTAAGACAATTTAGTGCGTTGTAAACAGCCACCTGTCTGTAAAATTAATCAACTGATTCATATTTGAGCAGCCTAATGATGATACAGGTTTGATTTGTAGATTTACTATCAATAATCAACATCTGAATCAAAAGATATCTGAAAAAGTGTGAGGCATACTTTGTGATGTTTATCTCTCTTTTTTATCTAAAGGTTATGCATATGTGTTAGATACTAATGTGTTGTTGTTTTTTAACAGCCACAGTTCTCTATACAATAACACAAGACCCTGTGACGGTGGCTGATTAGAGACGGATGGTGTATTATAGTTGGTGGAATGATCAAGCACACCTTCTTGGTCATATGTGGTGATAATAATGAAGGTATGTTTGATAAAGTTCTGTATTTGTTTCACAAAGCTGAGAGGGTATTAGAGCATTAAAGCATAACAAATGACATTAAGGTGATAAGTTTTGTATTGTGGGTGAACTGTTACTTAAATAATGTTTTGCTCTTTGCTTTGCACTTTTCCTCTTCTGCTTATCCTAATATTTAAGATTATATTTGGACCTGAAACATCTGCTAGACTCCAGGAAAGGTGGCGTCAATACTGGACCTGAAAGGCTAACAAGTTGAATCTGGTAAAGAAACACGCACGCACGCACACACACACACATACACACACACGCACGCACACGCTTACCGAAAACTGTAAAGTTTATGAATATTTTTTACACTGTGGCCAATATTTTGGGGAAGTCAGCATCACTAAATGATATAAAAGGTTTTAAGCTCCTCTAAATTTTGCTCCAAGTGTTGTGTTAAATTGAGGATTCTGGACAGACAGCTGCTTGTTTTTCCAGTTCTAGTCATAGTGGTTAACCTAATTGTTTTTGGAGATCCAACAGTGATGTATGTGTTTTTTCTACTTTTCCATATCCTGTCACCTCAACCAGCTGGGAGAGTCAAGTTGTGGATCATCATGAAGATTTTCAAAAGGTGAGTTTAGATTTCTTGAATGTTTTGTTTACTTTAAATGTTCTTTTAAATATATCATAGAATTTGATTGCAATTTGTTTTCAAACATTTTTTTAGCCATGCTGGAGTCTTGAAGAGTTCTTAGATGAGCATCACCCTATATCCATGTATCAGGAACCACCAGACGAGCGATCAGCAGCTACTACTGTACATCGTCATGTATATAAAGGTCATCCTGTGGCTGGGAAGCACATCTTTCACAGGACATGCTTGATGAGATTTCCTAGCTCCAGTTTGTTTTCACACAAGTTTACAGCATTTATACCTTCATTTAAACTGCTGTGTTTGATATGGAGGACCAAGGAAACACCAGAAGTGAAAGATTTGCACGCCAAGTTGTTTAAAATGTAATTTCAGAAGAAAACTATGAGTGACGCTATGAACTTTCAAATGGCTCTGATGAAACATCAAGTTTGGACTAAAGGACTGAAACAGCCTTTTTGAGCACTGGTCATACATATTTTGTTGATACTGTCTGTACTAATAAAACATTTAAAGCATATTTGACATTGTTGCATTTTAAAAACTGAATGAATTGTTGAAGTGGTGAATGTTTTCAAATAAAATGTTTTTTCTTTTGTAATTTACAGTCTATTTGACCTTTTTACCATATTTACACTCGAGAGTTGAATAAAATAACAATATAATACACCAGGCGGTGTTAAATATAGTTACATTTTTAACTCTGCCCAGAGTGAAAATTAACCCTTACTTCGGTGTCAATGTGCCAACCCTTTTGAAAGTGTTGATTTAACTCTGTTTTGAGTGGACCCCATGAGACACTTTCAAAGTGTTGAAATTAACACCCATAGAGTTGTTTTGGGTCCCCATATTTTGCTGTGTATACCCAAAACGCGGGCTGACCAGCGGGCAGACCAACAACGTAGTGGGCCAGCAAGTGACTCCTCCGCTGAGTCAGTGCTGGGGGCCACGGAGGAATCTGCAGGGCTCACCTGACGGGGAACTTTACTGACAGATAAAAAGGCGCACGTATCTCCGTGTTAGGGAGAATGGCGCAGCAAGCGTGTCTCAACATCCTACCGAATTGTTTCCTCAATCACCAAAGGGTTACCTAATACCCTTGATGAAACCCGCTCCACTCGCAGATTGTAAAACCTAGCAAATGTGTTGGGTGTCGCCCAGCCCGCACCTCTACAGATGTCTGTTAGAGAGGTGCCACGTGCGCGCCCGAGAGGATGCGATGCTCCGAGTGGAGTGCGCACGCACTCTCGGGGGACGCGGCTCACCTCGGCTCTGATAAGCGAGAGAAAGGCATCCACAATCCAGTGGGAAACTTAATTTTGATACAACACTTCCCTGCTGCCAACCGCCATAACAGACGAAGAGCTGCTCAGATGATCTAAACTCTGAGTGCGGTCCGGATAATACGCAAGACGCGAACTGGACAATAAAGAAAGGGCTGGGTCTGCCTCCTCCGAGGGCAGCGCTTGCAGGCTCACTACCTGGTATTAAAACGGAGTGGTAGGAACCTTGGGCACATATCGCGGGCGGGGTCTCAGGACGTGAGAGAAAGCCAGCCCAATTACAGGCACGAGTCACTGACCGAAAAATGCCTCCGGGTCCCCGACCCTCTAATCAATATCAACGCGACCAGCAGAGCTGTCTTCAGGGACAGAAAGATACTGAGTCGAGGATCGAAGGGATCTGACGCAGCTCGTGTAACGAGGGCGAGATCCTAAGAGGGCATGAGAGGGGGTGGGGTGGATTAATTCACCTAGCGCCCCTGAGAAACCGGATGATGAGGTTATGCGTTCCCACGGTGCCGCCAGCCACCGCGTCATGAGAGCGGAGATGGCAGCCACGTTACCTTGAGTGTGGAGGGCGACAGCCTGCTCTCCAGCTTCTCTCGGCGTAAAGTAACTGCGCGAGCAGGCTCACTGGGGAAAACGCGTATTTGCGCATGCCCTGAGGCCAGCTGTAAGCCAGTGCATCCGTGCTGAGAGTACTCGGTCAGGGAAAAGAACAACTGGCAATGAGCGATCGCGGGGGAAGCAACAGATTGATCTGGGCTTCCCCGAATCGTGCCCATATCAGCTGAACAGACTCGGGGTGGAGTCTCCATTCTCCAGGACGTAAGGCTGCCGTGAGAGCGCATCGGCTGCACGGTTGAGCTTGTCTGAATATGAATGGCGTGCAGCGATTTCAGCCGCGGATGACTCCAGAGGAGCAGACGGCGGGCGAGCTGAGACATGCGGCGAGAGCACATACCCCCCATAAGGTTGATATACGCCGCCGCCACCGTACTGTCCGTCCTGACCAGCACGTGTTGCCGCTCTAGCACCGGAAAAAAATGGTGGAGAGCGAGGAACACTGCCAACAGCTCCAGGCGATATGCCAATGCAACTGGGTCCGCAGCCGCATGCCCGCAATGCACAGCCCCCCAGCCCGTGTTGGAAGCGTCTGTTGAAACGACAACAAGACTGGACACCTGTCCTAGAGGCACTCAGGCCTGTAAGAACGAGGGGTCGCTCCAAGGGCTGAGGGCGCGGCGACACAGCACAGTAACAGAGACTCGGTGCGCGCGCATGCCATGCGCGTCTGGGGACTCGATCGTGAAGCCAGACTTTGTCGACTTCGCGCATATCAGCTGGGGGTGGCGCTCCTGGATCACTAGTGTGGACATCGTCCTCCAAAACGCACACGCAGCAGACTTAGCTTAGTCGGCGGCGGTGCGACGCTCATAAGCCTGGGTTGGACCCACCCTCGTGCAGCTTGGCCAGCGCCTGGCCCGCAGCCTTGTAAGCTCTAGCTCCGAGGGAGGCAGATAACTTACAGGCTTTGGATGGAAGATGAGGCGGACCCCGCCAAGAAGAGGCGCCGCACGGATTAACCGCCATCGCGCACTCAACCTGAGGAATCGCCACATACCCCCTGGCCGTTCCACCGTCAAGAGTGATGAGCTGGAAAAAAAAGTGCCCTCAAGACCGCGTGAGCCTACTGTGCACCTCCGGGAAGAAGGGGATGCCCCTCTAGTCGGTCCGGCCGCGGAGCTGGGGAATAAACCATCTCCAACCCACGGCCGAAGCAGCCCGGGAAAGCACGGTGTTACATATTGAGTAACATTAATTTTGACAATGCAAGTGTGTATTGTTCCTGTGTGTGTTTCCTCCATTATCTATCTCTTTCTCTCTCTCCACATGAGCGGAGATCAGGTGCAGCTGTGAGAGGGGCGGCGCCAGCTATAAAGGCACGCCGTTGACGCTCTTCATCGAGTTCTCTTCCTGTTTCCCCTAGCTTTTGTGTGTGTCTGAGCAGTTCGCTCTGAGTTCTCTGTGCGGCAGTGATCTGTCTGAAACCTTTTTTTTCAAAGTAATCCAGTGAGATACTCTGTTAAATACGGTAATAGGACGGAAACCTGCATTAGCGGTGGCTGATTGTTTAATGCCTTTCTCCAACCCTGTTTTAAAGTCATCTGGTGAGATACTCTGTTAAATACGGTACTAGGACGGTATCATGTGTTAGCTGTGGCTAATTTTTACCTTAATGCTGAATGATCAACGGGAAGGCCCTTTTTCTTTTGTCCAGTTTTCTCCTGTTTTGTGGTTAGTTGTGGAGGTTAGAATTGTATGCTTTATTTATGGAATTTTATTTTTGGTATAGGTAAGAGGTTTAATATTAGGTAGCGTACCCTGTTTTGTTTGTTGTTTTGGCCTTTTTGTTTCCTGATTCTGATTTTGATGTTTTTGTTTAATAAATCTGATACCCTTTATTGACAACTTGGCCTGTGTGTGTGTGCTTGGGGGAACAGGAACGGGGACTCCGGGTGACCACTTTTTATAGAGGTCATCCTTAAACTTATGTGCGTAGCGGGGTGCATCCGCTACGTAACAACAGCTAACATGTCCGTTTCAGGATCCGTTTTGACAGCGCTCACCTGCCCAGAGGGGGCGAGCGGGTCTGGATCATCATCGGACAATGAAAGCCCACCCTCCGATGCCGCGGTGGACGTCTTGTCTCCGGTGTCATCGAGCATAAGGGCTACCATCTGTTAGACGGATCGCTTCCCCCGTCCGAAGCTTGGATGGAGCGCTTGGAGGAGCGGGAGGTCCGCGGGCCCGTGGGCGACGGATTATCTTTCGCTGAAACCCTCAGATCTGCCCGAGTGCCCGCTGCAGAGCAGGGGACAACTAGGGTGGTTTGCCCTTTTGCAAAGGCTATCCGCAATCCAGAAACGCACAGTCGGAGCGCCGTCCTGAAAAGGACGTGCTGCACGACTGTGTTGCTCTTTCTGTAAAGTTTGCAACTTAATACGCACTGCTTTGGAGGACCAAACCCAAAGAACGCCAGGCAAGGTCTGCCGCTGCGTGTACACACTCTGGACCGGGAGAATGCTCTCGTTCGCTCGGAATCACTAGATCACAGCCGGAGGAACCCTCATCGACTCGATCAGAAAGTCTCTGAAGCGAAAAGGATGGCATTTACTTGCTCCACCTGTGCTTATATGCGGACAGAATTGGCAATGAAGCACACGTGCGCAAGCTTACGCTGCCAATTCATTGGCATTCATTGGCCCTTCCATACTCTTTCAGACAAGTTTCAGACATTTCCAGCTTGGTCTGAGCTGGCCAGGTTGGGTAATGACCAGCTAAAACCAGCTAAGACCAGCCAGGAAATGGCTGAAACCAGCCTGGTGAAGGATTCGGATTTCTGCTTTCCAATCAGTCTCATCATGGACCAACGTTTATCGTTTTTATCATCCTGTTTCTCAATATTTTTATTAAATATTTTAGACTTGATGGCATCTAAACAGTGACATTGGCTAAGTCACTAACCACAACAGGTCAGATTATTTGGGAAAGAAATAGTTAAATAAATAAATAAATAAGTTCTTAAATAACATGTTAGTCGGTTACCATTAGATAGTAGTGGCCACAAAAGTCAGACAAGATACCTAGAAATAGCAGAGCGGCCTAGGAACTCAACTTCTGCTGACAAAACTGCAAACTATCTTCAGTAAACTTCATTTATTTATTTAAATCTCTGACTCTGGCTCTTCTTCATCTGACAGACTGCTTATTCTTTGGGTTAAACTGTATACCATCCCAACACTGGAAATGGCCAAACCCCCTCTAAAACCAGGCTGACCAGCTACAGACTGATTTCACTGATTAAAAGCATAATCGAGGCTGCGGTGGGAAGAAACCCGAAAGTATCGCTTGGAGTAATAGGAACGTTGTGTAGCTGTATATCTTATTAGCTAAGAGAAAGCGACACAAATTTATAATTTCACCGCCAAGTGACCCCATGGTCCGTTCTGAATGAATGGTGAAAACCTTTTCTTTCCCAAAAACACGTTTTAGACGTCATTTATTAAACTCAAATTAACTAACTGATTCTTTCACTTTATTAAGACTTGTCACGATATTGAATTTTGGCGCTGATTTGTCATTGTGTTCATGTGCTCAACAGAAATGACTGTGATTGGCCGATATGGTAATCAGTTTACAGAGTACAAACACAGACGAGCGATTCGCTTGATGACTCGACTGATCTTCGTGGCTGCTTCGCGCTCCAGTGTCTGTGTATCTGTGTTTGCACTGGGTGAAGAGCAGTGATCTGATGACCTTCACAACCAATCACAGTCATTTCTGTTGAGCATCGGTGAATACTCTGGCAAATCAGCGGTTTTTATGAATGCGGTCAGCGGCGCTTGAATGTTAGCGGGAAATGGACATTTTTAAAACTCCAGTACCGGGACAACACTGTTACAGGCAACATGAGGGTGTGCTCCAGAGGACTGCATTGTTTTATCACTCACCGGGTTATATAGGCTAAAGGAGGGAAGCGTCCCCACTGTGTTTAACTGCTGCCATGAACTGAAACCTTGGAGTACACTTAAGCATATTACTCCTAAAGAGATTGTGATGTTGTTTGGTGCCTAATCTGCTTTTAATAGTTTAAATTAAACTGAACTGAATTATTTTAAAGTGATGTTTACACCATTTCTGCATTTTGAAATGTTTACAGTGCCGGTCTTATACATCTTCCCACCGCAGCCTCGCTTTGGTACTTTAAAATGACCAGCTTAGACTTGTTTAAGCCTCTTTTGTTTTTCCCCAGAGCTGGTGTAGCTGGTGTATATATATATATATATATATATATATATATATATATATATATATATATATATATATATATATATATATATATATGTATTGTTCGTGTAGCTGGGATTAATTTATTTAAATGTATATTTCACCCAAAAATGAAAATTGACTCATTAATTATTGACCATTAAGTGGAAGATAGTCTGAAAAAAGCTGAAAACCTGTAACCATTGACATCTACATTAGGAAAACAAATACTACTGTAGTCAGTGGTTACAGGTTTAGAACAAGTGTAGGATGAGCAAATGATGACAGAATTGGTGAACTAATCCCTTGTGCATTTAATAACAAACATTGTAGTACATTGCATTGTTGATAAAACATGCTCACTTACAAGTAGATTAATCATTCCTTTCCTTATTTTCCTTCGGCTTAGTCCGTTTGTTTATCAGGCTTGAGCCGAGGCTCGAAAAAGCGACCTTCTTGCTGGGAGGTGATCATGCTACCCACTGTGCCACTGTGTCACCCGCAGATCAATCAAATGAACTGAAATAGTTTTTAACTTGCACATACTTTCAAAATAAATCTCAGCCATGCCCTAATGAGGTGGCAGAGAAAACCTTCTGTGTGGATCCATCAGAGATCAAACCTCAGTAAAACACACTCACGGATCTCCACTAATAAAAACAAACACATCTTAAGCGCATTACGATACTTGCTCGTAAACACTCATGTGATCACGGGACAATCTATAAAAGGCATAGTTCACCCAAAATTCTGTTATTGATTCACCCTTCAATTTCAAACTGTTCGGAGTTGCTTTCTATGTTGGCATGTTAAATTATATCAGCATTTTAAAATGCAACTTTTATTGTGTCAGTCACAAAATAGACACAAAAAACCAAATTTTTTTTAATTAAATAATAATTTAATATTAATCTGACCAGTTAAAGGTTAATATTCGATTAACGAGCGACGGTTGTCAGTTAGCAAATTTAACCAAAATAAGCATTCCTTTGCATACAGAGCATCCGGAAAGTATTGATATTGTTGGAAGAAAGAAATTTATTTTTATTACTTTTGTGTTTTTATTTTTATCAGAAAAATGTTTAGACTAACAACATATTAATCAATCTTTTTCTTTTTGTATAATAGCACATGCTGACCTGACAAAACTTCCTCTTTTTTACTGTGCTGCATACTTTTTAGAAGAACTGCTGACAAGTGGAAAAGCAGAATAAGAATAAATTGAGGGTGGTGGCCTTTGTTCCAGAACTACAGTGTAGACATGTCACAAGTTGTCATGATTCTTTTAGAAGTTCTGACATATACTAAAGATGCACGTAATTGTTCAGTTCTGGTATGCAGAGAAAGGTTGGAGAAAGAGGAAGTATGTCTGGGTGTTACAAAGAGCCAAGGGACTGCAGAATGACTGATAAGTGACGTTAAACCAAAACTCCACCTGTTAATATCAGTTGTGTATATATACTGGAGTCAGGAAATGTATGTTAGTTGCGAACCTCTTGAATGTTATTCTTGTATTGCATTGGGGTAAAGTAACCCAGAGCTCTGTCATTGAATTATTCATTTGTATCTAATAAATTACTAATATTTTTGGCATTAAAGAAAACCCTCTCCAGACCGTTTCTTATTGAACATGCATGGAATTGGCTTGATATTCCAACAATAGCGCTTCACTTTTTCCACATTTTGTTATGTTACAGCCTTATTCCAAAATAGATTCAATTAATTTATTTCCTCAACATTCGACACACAATACCCCATAATGACAATGTGAAAAAAGAGAATTTGAAATTGTTGCAAATTTATTAAAAACAAAAAAGCTGAAAACTCACATGTACATCAGTATTCACAGCGTTTGCTCAATACTGTGTTGATGCACCTTTGGCAGCAATGACAAGCTTGGCACACCTGTCTTTGGGAATTTTTGCCCATTCCTCTTTGCAGTACCTCTCAAGCTTTATCAGGTTGGATGGTAAGCAACGATGTACAGCCATTTTCAGATCTCTCCAGAGATGTTCAAGAGGATTTAGGTTTGGGCGTCTCTTAGGTCTTTTAGTTGTTGTGCAGTCACTCCATTGATATTTTTGCTGTGTGCTTAGGGTCATTTTGCTGCTGGAAGATGAACTATCTCCCCAGTCTGAGGTCAAGAGCACTCTGAAGCAGGATTTCATTCAGGATGTCTCTGTACATTGCTGCATTCATCTTTCCCTCTATCCTGACTAGTCTTCCAGTTCCTGCTGCTGAAAAACATCCCCACAGCATGATGCTGCCACCACCATGCTTCACTGTAGGGATGGTATTAGCCTGGTGATGAGGTGATGATGCCTGGTTTTCTCCAAACGCAAAGCCTGGCATTTACTCCAAAGAGTTCAATTTTAGTCTTATCAGAGCAGAGAATTTTGTTTCTAATGTTCTGAGAGTCTTTCAGATGCCTTTTAGCAAATTCCGTCTGGCCACTAATTCAGGCCTGATTGGTGGATTGCTGCACAGATGGTTGTCCTTCTGTAAGGTTCTCCTCTCTCCACAGAAGAACGCTGGAGCTCAGACAGTGACCATCGGGTTATTGATCACCTCCATGACTAAGGCTCTTCTTCCCCGATCACTCAGCTTAGATGGCCAGCCAGCTCTAGGAAGAGTCCTAACCGTTAAATCATCTTCCACTTAAGGATGATGGAGGCCGCTGTGCTCATTGGAACTTTCGGAGCAGCAGAAATGTTTCTGTAACCTTCCCCAGCCTTGTGCCTCGAGACAATCTTTGGTTTGTGTTTTGACATGCACTGTCAACCCTGGGACCTTATGTAGACAGGTGTATGCCTTTTCAAATCATGTCCAATCAACTGAATTGACCACAGGTGAACTCCAATGAAGCTGCTGATCATCTCAAGAATGATCAGTGGAAACGTTCGAGGTTACAGAAGTAACCCTTCGTTCCCCGAGGAGGGGAACGGAAGTGCCATAAGTGGATGAAATCCACGATGGGAGGATTCGGATCAGAAGCCGCTTGTCTGGAGAGTATTGAACGGCCCAATGAATGAAATTAATTGGCAGCCTAAGCTTGCGCAGGTGTGCGGCATCTGCAATTATCTCAGCATATAAGCACACCTGAAGCCAGCAGACGCCATCCTTTTAAGCTGAAGAGACTTTAAAACAGCTAAGGGACAGTCATTATGGCGATGGAGTATGGCACTTCCGTTCCCCTCCTCGGGGAACGAAGGGTTACTTCTGTAACCTCGAACGTTCCCCTTCGGTTGGGGAACTTCAGTGCCATAAGTGGATGAAATCCACGATGGGAGAAGTATGGAAAGCGCCATAATGACTGCACCTTACCAACACCCCCGATGAGGAGATAGTCAAGCAAGCGTGACGCACCCACATCATGGGGGGCACGGTCCTCCAACGTGTCCCTGGCCCTAATTTATCCTTTTTCAACAGAAGTTTTACGGATTTAGATATATTTTTTGGGAAGTCGTGAGCATCTAGATAATTCTAGGAAATACGACAGTACGTTGGGAAGCGTGCAATCCCGATAGGGAGGACGCTGCGGAGGCCATCTGTTACCCAAGGGGGGGATAGATGGCAGAATTTACATATGGACTAGCCCTAAAAAGGGGGAGTGCTCATAGCAAAAGCGTGGTTAGCGGAGAGGGAAGACACGGGTCCGCCCAGGGGGGGGACTTAACCGTGGCGGAATAAGCATATGGGATCGCCTAGTGGGGATCACGCATAGCAGGCACCTATACCCAAAACGCGGGCTGACCAGCGGGCAGACCTACAACGTAGTGGGCCAGCAAGTGACTCCTCCACTGAGTCAGTGCTGGGGGCCACGGAGGAATCTGCAGGGCTCACCTGACGGGGAACTTTACTGACAGATAAAAAGGCGCACGTACCTCCGTGTTAGGGAGAATGGCGCAGCAAGCGTGTTTCAACACCCTACCGAGTTGTCTCCTCAATCACCAAAGGGTTACCTAATACCCTTGAGGAAACCGGCTCCACTCGCAGATTGTAAAACCTTGCAAATGTGTTGGGTGTCGCCCAGCCCGCAGCTCTACAGATGTCTGTTAGAGAGGCGCCGCGTGCACGCGCCCAAGAGGATGCAACGCTCCGAGTGGAGTGTGCACGTACTCCCGGGGGACACGGCTGACCTCGACTCGAATAAGCGAGTGAAATGGCATCCACAATCCAGTGGGATAATCTTTGTTTCGATACGGCACTTCCCTTCTCCCGACCGCCATAACAGACAAAGAGCTGCTCAGATGATCTAAAATTCTGAGTACGGTCCACATAAATGCGCAGAGCGCGAAGTGGACAAAGTAAAGAAAGGGCTGGGTCTGCCTCCTCCGGGGGCAGCGCTTGCAGGTTCACTACCTGATCTCTAAAGGGGGTGGTAGGAACCTTGGGCACATAACCGGGGCGGGGTCTCAGGATGACGTGAGAGTAATCCGGCCCGAATTCCAGGCACGAGTCACTGACCGAAAATGCCTCCAGGTCCCCGACCCTCTTGATGGAGGCCAACGCAACCAGCAGAGCTGTCTTCAGGGACAGAAATCTTAGAGATACTGATTCGAGTGGCTCAAAGGGATCGGATCGCAGACTCGTGAGAACGAGGGCGAGATCCCAAGAGGGCATGAGAGGGGGGCGAGATGGATTAATTCGCCTAGCACCCCTAAGGAACTGGATGACCAGGTTATGCTTTCCCACGGTGCCGCCAGCTACCGCGCTATGATAAGCGGAGATGGCGGCCACGTAAACCTTGAGAGTGGAGGGCGACAGCCTGCTGTCCAACTTCTCTTAAAGGAAAGAGAGCACAACACTAATCTGGCAATTTCGGGAGTCTTCATTCAGTGAATAGACTCCACTTCAGGGCGTAGGCGCGCCTCGTGGAGGGGGCTCTAGCCTGAGTGATGGTATTAACCACCGCAGTCGGTAGGTTACCTAAGTCTTCCTCGCGTCTAGGGACCACACGTGGAGGTTCCAAAGATCGGGGCGAGGGTGCCAGATGGTGCCCTGTCCCTGAGAGAGTAGGTCCACTCTCAAAGGGATCCGCCAGGGGAGGGCCGTCGCGAGGAGTGAGAGCTCTGATATCCAGGTCCAGTTGGGCCAAAGGGGCGCAACTAGCAGAACCTGTTCCTCGTCCTCCCTGACCTTGCACAGAAACTGCGCGAGCAGGCTCACTGGGGGAAACGCATACTTGCGCATGCCCCGAGTCCAGCTGTGGGCCAGTGCATCCGTGCCGAGAGAGCCCTCGGTCAGGGAAAAAAACAACTGGGAACTGGGAAGCAAACAGATCGATCTGGGCCTCCCCGAATCGCGCCCATATCAGCTGAACAGACTCGGGGTGGAGTCTCCATTCTCCAAGGTGTAACAGCTGTCGTGAGAGCGCATCAGCTGCACGATTGAGCGTGCCTGGAACGTGAATGGCGCGCAGCGATTTCAGCCGCGGGTGACACCAGAGGAGCAGACGGCGGGCGAGCTGAGACATGCGGCGAGAGCGCATACCCCCCATGCGATTGATATACGCCGCCGCCGCCATACTGTCCGTCCTGACCAGCACGTGTTGCCGCTCCAGCACCGGTAAAAAGCGGTGGAGAGCGAGGAACACTGCCAACAGCTCTAGGCGATTGATATACCAATGCAGCTGGGCACCCTTCCACAGGCCCGCAGCCGCATGCCCGCAACACACGGCCCCCCAACCCGTGTTGGAAGCGTCTGTTGAAACAACAACATGGCTGGACGCCTGTCCTAGAGGCACACCGGCCCTTGGAACGAGGGGTCGTTCCAAGGGCTGAGGGCGCGGCGACACAGCGCAGTAACCGAGACCCGGTGTGTGCCCGCGTGCCATGCGCGTCTGGGGACCCGATCGTGAAGCCAGTGCTGAAGTGGTCTCATATGGAGCAACCCGAGCGGTGTGACGGCGGCTGCGGATGCCATATGCCCCAGGAGCCTCTGAAAGAACTTCAGTGGGACCACTAGTTTGCTGTCGAGCTCCCTCAGACAGTTCAGCAACAGGCGAGCGTGTTCCTCGGAGAGGTGCGCTACCATGGTGATCGAGTCCAGCTCCATCCCGAGAAAAGAAATCCTCTGCACGGGGGCGAGTTTGCTCTTTTCTCGGTTGACCTGAAGCCCCAGTAGGCGGAGATGCCGAAGCACCTTGTCCCTGTGCATAATCAATTGCTCCCGCGAGTGGGCTAAAATCAGCCAGTCGTCGAGATAATTGAGTATGCGAATGCCCGCGAGCCGAAGGGGCGCTAGGGCACCCTCCGCGAGTTTGGTGAAGACCCGCGGAGACAGAGAGAGCCCGAAGGGGAGGACCTTGTACTGCCACGCTCGACCCTCGAACGCAAACCGCAGAAATTGGCGGTGGCGTGGAAGAATGGAGACATGGAAATACGCGTCCTTCAGGTCTATGGCTGCAAACCAATCCTGAGGACGAACGCATTGGAGAATGCGCCTCTGCGTGAGCATTCTGAACGGCAGCCTGTGCAGACAGCGGTTCAAAACGGATCTAGGATTGCGGATCTAGGATTGGCCGTGACCCACCGCTCTTTTTGGGTACGATGAAGTATGGGCTGTAAAACCCACTCTCCATCTCGGCTGGAGGAACCGGCTCGATTGCACCCTTCGCCAGGAGGGCAGCAATCTCCTCTCGCAAGACAGGGGCGGACAGGGGGTTGACCCTGGAGAAATACACGCCCGTAAACTTGGGGGGCCGTTTCGCGAACTGAATCGCGTAACCGAGTCTGATTGTGCGTATGAGCCTCCGCGAGGGGCTGGCCCGCGCTAACCAGGCAGGCAGAGCCCTCGCTAATGGAGTCATACTACAATCGCTGACGTACCAGCGGTGGGGCAGCGCGGAGTGGGTGTGCTGATCCGGGAAGCACGAGGGTCCCGCGGAAGAGCTGGAGGAGAGCGATTCGCTCTGGCTCCGCACCCTGACTCCGGAGAGGGGGCTGGAGGGCTGAGGGAAGGGAGACCGTCCCCCCAGCGCTCGTGAGCCACTGGCGAAGCACGTAGAGTCTGCGAGCCGGAAGGCAGCGCGTCCCGGACTGGCAGAGTTCGTGCTGTCACATCCGGGGAAGGAAAAAAGTGCTCTTTTACTGATGTTTTGGTGGCACTGAAAAGTACCGTTGTTATCGGGGCCCCGCCCTCCAGCAGGAAAAGAGCAAGTTTCCTCTTCTCTGGATGGCCTGTCTCAGGGACGCTTCACGGTCCGTTTACCGGACTTAACGGCGCCCTGGGCAGGAGGGGCTGCCTGCTTTCGAGGTGTACGCCGCGCCCGCTTGGCCGGAGGCGCAGGCGGGGGCGGGGCAGCACTCGTTGGCAGGCGCCCTCGGCGAGGAACAGTGGAGGTGGATGGCTCGGCGGGCGGAGCGGGCTTACGGCCACGCCAATAGATGACATTGCCCATCGCATCCGACTGCTCTTTCACCGCCTTGAATTCCTGGGTGAATTCACCGACGGTGTCGCCGAACAGGCCAGCCTGGGATATGGGCGAGTCAAGAAAGCGAACTTTATCAACATCGCACATATCGGCCAGGTTTAGCCAGAGGTGGCGTTCCTGAACCACAAGTGTGGACATCGTCCTCCCCAGCGCACACGCGGCGGACTTAGTAGTCCGAAGAGCATAGTCGGTCGTGGTGCGCAGCTCATGTAATAAGCTTGGGTTGGACCCGCCCTCGTGCAGCTCGGCCAGCGCCTGCGCTTGGTAGCGCTGGTAGGTGGCCATCGCGTGCAAAGCAGAAGCAGCCTGGCCCGCAGCCTTATAAGCTCAGGCTCTGAGGGAGGCAGACTACCTACAGGCTTTGGACGGGAGGCGGGGCAAACCCCGCCACGTAGAGGCGCCGCGCGGACAAAGATTGACCGCGATAGCGCGATTCACTGACGGGATCGCCTCATACCCCCTGGCAGCTCCGCCGTCAAGGGCGGTGAGGGCGGAGGCACACGCAGCACGGGCAGAGAAAGGTGCCCTCCAAGACTGCGTGAGCCTACTGTGCACCTCCGGGAAGAAGGGGACGAGAGGCTTCGAAGGCTTCGCCTTCTGGTCCTCTACGTAGCACCCATCTAGTCGGTCCGGCCGCGGAGCTGGGGGATAAACCATCTCCAACCCCACGGCCGAAGCAGCCCGGGAAAGCACGGCTAACATGTCCGCTTCAGGATCCGATTTGACAGCGCTCACCTGCCCGGAGGGGGCGAGCGGGTCCGGATCTTCGTCGGACAGTGAAAGCCCACCCTCCGATGCCGCGGAGGACATCTGATCTCCGGTGTCAGCGAGTGTGAGAGCTACCATCTGGTTAGACGGATCACTCCCACTACCCGAAGCTTGGATGGAGCGCCGTGAGGAGCGAGAGGTCCGCGAGCCCGTGGGCGGCGGATTATCTCCCGCTGAAACCCTCAGATCTGCCCGAGCGCCCGCTGCTTTTTTAGAACAGGAGGCAACTGGGGTGGCTCGCTCTCTTGCGAAAGTTAGCCGCGATCTTAGCTGTGCAACGGTCATGGCATCGCAATGACGACATGAACCGCCCGTGAGCACCGCATTAACATGCTGGACCCCCAAACATGCAATGCAGTGATCGTGTCCATCATCCGGAGCCCGTAAACCCCCGCATCCAGAAACGCACAGTCGGAGCGCCATCCTGAAAAGGACGTGCTGCACGACTGTGTTGCTCTTTTAGGAAAGTTTGCAACAATACGCACCGCTCTGGAGGACCGGACCCAAAGAACCGCAGGCAAGGGAGAAACCAAGCTCGACCGTCTGCCACCGCGAAGACCCACTCTGGACCGGGAGACACACTCGTTCGCTCTGAAGTGCTGATCAGCAAGAGGAACCCTCATCGACTCACTCAGAAAGGATCTGAAGCGAAAAGGATGGCGTGTGCTGGCTTCAGGTGTGCTTATATGCTGAGATAATTGCAGATGCCGCACACCTGCGCAAGCTTAGGCTGCCAATTAATTTCATTCATTGGCCCGTTCAATACTCTCCAGACAAGCGGCTTCTGATCCGAATCCTCCCATCGTGGATTTCATCCACTTATGGCACTGAAGTTCCCCAACCGAAGGGGAACAGAATGTGCCTGAACTCAATTTAGAGCTTCATGACAAAGGCTGTAAATACTTCTGTACATGTGATTTTTCAGCTTTTTTATTTTAAATAAATTTGCAACAATTTTAAAAACTCTTTTTTTCACATGGTCATTATGAGGTATTGTGTGTAGAATGTTGAGGAAATAAATGAATTTAATCCATTTTGGAATAAGGCTGTAACATAAAAAAATGTGGAAAGAGTGAAGTGTTATGAATACTTTCTGGATGCTCTCTCTCTCTCTCTCTCTCTCTCTCTCTCTCTCTCTCTCTCTCTCTCTCTCTCTCTATATAAATATATATATATATATAAACAATAAAGAAGGTGCATTTAAATAATTTAAAAAACGTTTATTAGTAATCATAATCAAACGTTAATAACATTTATTACAGTTGATTATAATAATAATAAAATGGAATGTGAGAATCAGTGTTTACATTTACAGTTACATTTCACTTGTGCGACTGACCATGAATTACAATGTCAATTATTATCAAAATAAAAATGAATAAAAAAAAACATATTGTTGCATTTTTTATATATAAATTGCATATTAATAAATGCATAAAAGTAAATGCATTAGGAAAAAATCTAATAAGCACAACTTATTTCATCACAAATAAATTCATGTAATGAATTCTCAATGTTTTTTTTTTATTAAGTATAATTAAGTATTCATTAGTAAAATAACTTTCTCTACACTCTTATTAAAATCAATCACAGCTGCACTGGATTAAATTAGCAAATTTACCATCATTTACAGAGGATCCTTCACATTTACAGCATCTATTGTTTAGAAATAAGTGTTTATACACAGTTCTGCTTGCTTTATAATGTTATTGATTACATTAGTAGTGGTTTAGTGAAACAGTGATTAGTTGTAGATGTGTAGGAGGAGGATGAGCGCTATAGTCAAACTCAGAGCTAGAAGTGGATGATTGTTGATGGACGGCGTCCCGTCAGTCATGAAACCTTGAGTCCCACACAGAGAACAATCTGAGCCACAGAACGAGCACACTGACATGTCCCGTCTCCTCTCAGACGTGTAGGAGCGCACCGTCCTCCGGCCTGCAGATCACAACACAATAAACAACAACACTGAAATACCTGCAGTGACGGTCATTTCACAAAACAAATGAACAAATGAAATGCATTTATTTTTGAACAATGACTATGACTTTACTTACTTAATTACTTACTTTACTTAATTATTTTACTTAACTAACTTTACATAACTTAATTAGGTTACATGCTTACTTTAATACTTTATTTACTTAACTTTACTCAACTTACTTTTCTTACTTACCTTTACTTAACTTCACTTAATAAACTTATGTGGGGGAAATTCATTTTATTCATCTTATATTCATTTTATATAGTCATTTGTCCTAGTTACAAAGGTCTGATATTTTATTCTTCCATGAATTACCTGTTTAAGTTACACGAAGTGTGACCACTTTAACATCTGTTTATCACCAGACAAGATCTGCATATGTACATGGTGATTTAACAAACTATGTGTTCGGATGGGATGTAAGGCTGAAATGTAGATGGTCAAAAATGAAGTTGAGTGCTGATGTAACTGTGATTCACCCTGTATGTCACTGATGACCTTGTGGGTATTACAAACTAGATAAAAAATAAACACACTGTCACTGTCTTACTCTTTGCAGAAACTGTTGTTGATGTATGATCGTGTGACCGTCTTTGCAAAGAATAAAACTTTAAAAGTCACTTTGGGTAAGAATTTGTCTTCTTGACCACTGAGAGAGCCTCCTTAAAGAAAATTGCTACTATACTTACTTTCCATATTTAACTTTATTTACTTTACTTAATTACTTACTTTATTTACTTAACTTTACTTACTTTGTTTACTTTACTTTACTCAACTTACTTTCGTATACTTAACTTTAAATAATTAACTTACTTTACATAACTTTACTTAATTACTTACTTGATTTAACTTACTTAACTTACTTAAAGATACTTCCTTTATTTACTTATCTTCACTCAACTTACTTTTTTTACTTACCTTTACTTAACTTTACTTAATTAACTTACTTTACTTAGTTAATTAAGTAAATTAAGTAGAGTTAGTAGCACGTTACACTTACTTAACTAGCTTTACTTACTTAACTTGCATTATTTATTTAAATTACTTAACTTACTTTACCTACTCACTTTATTTACTTCACTTACTTTACATACTTGCTTAACAAACCTTAAAATACTTAAATTACTTTACTTAATTTACTTACCTTACTTAATTTATTTTACTTACTTAAGTTACTTTACATAACTTTCCTTACTTAACTTAATTACATTACATACTTTCTTTATCTTATTTTATCTAATTAACTTTCTTTACATACTTAACTTTGCTTACTTAACTTTATTTACTTCACTTACTTAACTTACTTTACATATACTGTAAAAAAATTCAGGGTTCCACATAATTCATTCATGTTGTCCCAACACAAATTGATTGTTAACTTAACACTTTTAACAAATTTATGTGGATTGGACAAAAAAAAGTAATTTGTCCCTATGAAATCTCAAAAACTGTGTTGTTTCAACTCACTTTAAATAAGTAGTTTGAACGAGCAAAAACGTTCAAGTTACAGAAGTAACCCTTCGTTCCCCGAGGAGGGGAACGGAAGTGCTATAAGTGGATTTGATCTTTGTGAAAAGCCACGAAATGGGAGGATTCAGATCAGAAGCCGCTTGTCTGGAGAGTATTGAACGGGCCAATGAATTAAATGAATTGGCAGCGTATGCTTGCGCAGGGGTGCTGCATTGCCAATTATCCCAGCATATAAGCACACCTGGAGCGAGCAAACGCCATCCTTTTAAGCTGAAGAGACTTTCAAACAGCTAAGGGACAGTCATTATGGCGTCGGAGTATAGCACTTCCGTTCCACTCCTCAGGGAACGAAGGGATACTTCTGTAACCTCGAATGTTCCCCTTCGGTTGGGGAACTCCAGTGCTATAAGTGGATTTGATCTTTGTGAAAATCCAAGAAATGGGAGAACTTGACTGCACCTTACCAACGCCCCCGATTTGGGGATAGTCAAGCAAGCGTGATGCACCCACATCATGGGAGGCGCGGTCCTCCAATGTGTCCCTGGCCCTAATTTATCCTACTTCAATAGAAGTCTTACGGATTTAGATATATTTTTTGGGAAGTCGTGAGCATCTAGATAATTCTAGGAAAATACGACAGTACGTTGGGAAGCGTGCAATCCCGATAGGGAGGACGCTGCGGAGGCCATCTGTTACCCAAGGGGGGATAGATGGCAGAATTTACATATGGACTAGCCCTAAAAAGGGGGAGTACGCATAGCAAAAGAGTGGTTAGCGGAGAGGGAAGACACGGGTCCGCCCGGGGGGAAATAAACCGTGGCGGAATAAGCATATGGGATCGCCTAGTGGGGATCACGCATAGCAGGCACCTATACCCAAAACACGGGTACAACGTAGCGGGCCAGCAAGTGACTCCTCCGCTGAGTCAGTGCTGGGGGCCACGGAGGAATCTGCAGGGCTCACCTGACAGGGAACTTTACTGACAGATAAAAAGGCGCACGTATCTCCGTGTTAGGGAAAATGGCGCAGCAAGCGTGTCTCAAAACCCTACCGAGTTGTTTCCTCAATCACCAAAGGGTTACCTAATACCCTTGAGGAAACCGGCTCCACTCTCAGATTTTAAAACCTTGCAAATGTGTTGGGTGTCGCCCAGCACGCAGCTCTACAGATGTCTGTTAGAGAGGCGCCGCGTGCACGCGCACAAGAGGATGCAACGCTCCGAGTGGAGTGTGCATGCACTCCCGGGGGACACGGCTGACCTCGACTCGAATAAACGAGTGAAATGGCATCCACAATCCAGTGGGATAATCTTTGTTTCGATACGGCACTTCCCTGCTGCCGACTGCCATAACAGACAAACAGCTGCTCAGATGGTCTAAAATTCTGAGTACGGTCCACATAAATGCGCAGAGCGCGAACTGGACAAGTAAAGAAAGGGCTGGGTCTGCCTCCTCCGGGGGCAGCGCTTGCAGGTTCACTACCTGATCTCTGAAGGGGGTGGTAGGAACCTTGGGCACATAACCCAGGCGGGGTCTCAGGATGACGTTAGAGTAATCCGGCCCAAATTCCAGGCACGAGTAACTGACCGAAAATGCCTCCAGGTCCTCGAACCTCTTGATGGAGGCCAACGCGACCAGCAGAGCTGTCTTCAGGGACAGAAATCTTAAAGATACTGATTCGAGTGGCTCGAAGGGATCTGCTCGCAAACTCGTGAGAACGAGGGCGAGATCCTAAGAGGGCATGAGAGGGGGCGAGATGGATTAATTCCCCTAGCACCCCTAAGGAACCGGATGATGAGGTTATGCTTTCCCACGGTGCCGCCAGCTACCGCGTTATGATAAGCGGAGATGGCGGCCACTTAAACCTTGAGAGTGGAGGGCGACAGCCTGCTGTCCAACTTCTATGGAAGGAAAGAGAGCACAACACTAATTTGGCAGTTTCGGGAGTCTTCTCTGCGAGAAACGCATCATTCAGTGAATAGACTCCACTTCAGGGCGTAGGCGCGCCTCGTGGAGGGGGCTCTAACCTGAGTGATGGTATTAACCACCGCAGTCGGTAGGTTAGCTAAGTCTTCCTCGCGTCTAAGGACCACACGTGGAGGTTCCAAAGATCGGGGCGAGGGTGCCAGATGGTGCCCTGTCCCTGAGAGAGTAGGTCCTCTCTCAAAGGGATCCGCCAGGGGAGGGCCGTCGCGAGGAGTGAGAGCTCTGATATCCAGGTCCGGTTGGGCAAAAGGGGCGCAACTAGCAGAACCTGTTCCTCGTCCTCCCTGACCTTGCACAGTAACTGCGCGAGCAGGCTCACTGGGGGAAACGCATACTTGCGCATGGCCCGAAGCCAGCTGTGGGCCAGTGCATCCGTGCCGAGAGAGCCCTTGGTCAGGGAAAAAAACAACTGGCAATGAGTTCTCGGGGGAAGCAAACAGATCGATCTGGGCCTCCCCGCATCGGCTGCACGATTGAGCGTGCCTGGAACGTGAATGGCGCACAGCGATTTCAGCCGCGGGTGACTCCAGAGGAGCAGACGGCGGACGAGCTGAGACATGCGGCGAGAGCGCATACGCCCCATGCGGTTGATATACACCGCCGCCGTACTGTCCATCCTGACCAGCACGTGTTGCCGCTCCAGCACCGGTAAAAAGCGGTGGAGAGCGAGGAACACTGCCAACAGCTCTAGGCGATTGATATGCCAATGCAACTGGGCACCCTTCCACAGGCCCGCAGCTGCATGCCAGCGACACACAGCCCCTCAACCTGTGTTGGAAGCATCCGTTGAAACAACAACATGGCTGGACGCCTGTCCTAGAGGCACACCGGCCTGTAGGAACGAGGGGTCGTTCCAAGGGCTAAGGGCGTGGCGACACAGCACAGCAACAGAGACCCAGTGTGTGCCCGCGTGCCATACGCGTCTTGGGACCCGATCGTGAAGCCAGTGCTGCAGTGGTCTCATATGGAGCAATCCGAGCGGCGTGACGGCGGCTGCGGATGCCATATGCCCCAGGAGCCTCTGAAAGAACTTCTAGTTTGCTGTCGAGCTCTCTCAGACAGTTCAGCGACAGGCGAGCGCGTTCCTCGGAGAGGTGCGCTACCATGGTGATCGAGTCCAGCTCCATCCCGAGAAAAGAGATCCTCTGCACGGGGGCGAGTTTGCTCTTTTCTCGGTTGACCTGAAGCCCCAGTAGGCGGAGATGCCGAAGCACCTTGTCCCTGTGCATTATCAATTGCTCCCGCGAGTGGGCTAAAATCAGCCAATCGTCGAGATAATTGAGTATGCGGATGCCCGCGAGCCAAAGGGGCGCTAAGGCACCCTCCACGAGTTTGGTGAAGACCCGCGGAGACAGAGAGAGCCCGAAGGGGAGGACCTTGTAATGCTACGCTCGACCCTCGAACGCAAACCGCAGAAATCGGCGGTGGCGTGGAAGAATGGAGACATGGAAATACGCGTCCTTCAGGTCTATGGCTGCAAACCAATCCTGAGGACGAACGCATTGGAGAATGCGCCTCTGCGTGAGCATTCTGAACGGCAGCTTGTGCAGACAGCGGTTCAAAACGCGCAGATCTAGGATTGGTCGTGACCCACCGCTCTTTTTGGGTACGATGAAGTATGGGCTGTAAAACCCACTCTCCATCTCGGCTTGAGGAACTGGCTCGATTGCACCCTTCGCCAGGAGGGCAGCAATCTCCCCTCACAAGACAGGGGCGGACAGGGGGTTGACCCTGGAAAAATACACGCCCGTAAACTTGGGGGGCCGTTTCGCGAACTGAATCGTGTAACCGAGTCTGATTGTGCGTATGAGCCACCGCGAGGAGCTGGCCTGCGCTAACCAGGCAGGCAGAGCCCTCGTTAATGGGGTCATCGCTACAATCACTGATGTACCAGCGGTGGGGCAGCGCGGAGTGGGTGTGCTGATCAGGGAAGCAAGAGGGTCCCGCGGAAGTGCTGGAGGAGAGCGATTCGCTCTGGCTCCGCACCCTGACTCCGGAGAGGGGGCTGGAGGGCTGAGGAAAGGGAGACCGTCCCCCAGTGCTCGTGAGCCACTGGCAAAGCACGTAGAATCTGCGAGCCGGAAGGCAGCGCGTCCCGGACTGGCAGAGTTCGTGCTGTCACATCCGGGGAAGGGAAAAAAGTGCTCTTTCATTGATGGCCGGAGGCGCAGGCGGGGGCGGGGCAGCACTCGTTGGCGGGCGCCCTCAGTGAGGAGCAGCGGAGGTGGATGGCTCGGCGGGCGGAGTGGGCTTACGGCCGCGCCGATAGATGACATTGCCTATCGCATCCGACTGCTCTTTCACCGCCTTGAATTCCTGGGTGAATTCACCGACGGTGTCGCCGAACAGGCCAGCCTGGGATATGGGCGAGTCAAGAAAGCGAACTTTGTCAACATCGCGCATATCGGCCAGGTTTAGCCAGAGGTGGCATTTCTGAACCACAAGTGTGGACATCGTCCTCCCCAGCGCACACGCGGCGGACTAAGTAGTCCAGTATAGCATAGTCGGTCGCGGTGCGCAGCCTATGTAGTAAGCCTGGGTTAGACCCACCCTCTTGCAGCTCGGCCAGCGCCTGCGCTTTGTAGCGCTGGTAGGTGGCCATCACGTGCAAAGCAGAAGCAGCCTGGCCCACAGCCTTATAAGCTCTAGCTCCGAAGGGAGGCAGACAACCTACAGGCTTTGGACGGGAGGCGGGGCAAACCCCGCCACATAGAGGCGCCACTCGGACAAAGATTGGCCGCGATAGCGCGATCCACTGACGAGATCGCCTCGTACCCCCTGGCAGCTCCGCCGTCAAGGGCGGTGAGGGCGGAGGGACACGCAGCACGGGCAGAGAAAGGTGCCCTACAAGACTGCGTGAGCCTACTGTGCACTTCCGGGAAGAAGGGGACGAGAGGCTTCGAAGGCTTCGCCTTCTGGTCCTCTACGTAGCACCCATCTAGTCGGTCCGGCTGCGGAGCTGGGGGATGAACCAGCTCCAACCCCACGGCCGAAGCAGCCCGGGAAAGCACGGCTAACATGTCCGCTTCAGGATCCGATTTGACGGTGCTCACCTGCCCGGAGCGGGCGAGCGGGTCAGGATCTTCGTCGGACAGTGAAAGCCCACCTCCGATGCCGCGGAGGGCATCTGATCTCCGGTGTCAGTGAGTGTGAGAGCTACCATCTGGTTAGATGGATCACTCCCACTGCCCGAAGCTTGGAAGGAGCGAGAGGTCCGCGAGCCCTTGGGCAGCTTGACTGTCTGCCGCCGCGAAAACACACTCTGGACCGGGAGACACTCGTTCGCTCTGAAGTGCTGAATAACAAGAGGAACCCTCATCGACTCACTCAGAAAGGATCTGAAGCGAAAAGGATGGCGTTTGCTCGCTCCAGGTGTGCTTATATGCTGGGATAATTGGCAATGCAGCACACCTGCGCAAGCTTACGCTGCCAATTAATTTCATTCATTGACCCATTCAATACTCTCCAGACAAGCGGCTTCTGATCCGAATCCTCCCATTTCGTGGATTTTCACAAAGATCAAATCCACTTATAGCACTGGAGTTCCCCAACCGAAGGGGAACAAATATTTTTTGAGTGTACTTTACTTACTTCACTTACTTAACTTACTTTACATACTTACTTGAATCTTACTTTTCATATTTGCTTTACTTAATCTACCTTACTAAAATTACTTGCCTGCTTTACTTACTTTATTTATTTCACTTACTTAAGTTACTTTACATAACTTACTTAACTTAATTACTTAGCATACCTAACTTTATTAACTTACTTTACCTTATTACTTAACTTACTTTACATACTTAACTTAGTTTACCTAACTTTTCTCGACTTACTTTTCTTACTTAATTTTACTTAACTAACTTTACTTGATTAACTTACTTTACAAACTTGCTTTACTTTCTTTACTTACATTACTTAACTAAATTACTTCACTTGAATTTGCTTAACTAACTTTAGTTAATTAACTTACTTTACATACTTGCTCTACTTAATTACTTTACTTGCCTTTACTTACTTTACATACTTTACTTAACTTGCTTTACTTACATTAATTACCTAAATTACTTAACTTACTTTCCCTACTTAACTGACCTTACTTATCTTTATTTACTTAACTTACTTTATTTACTTCACTTACTTAAGTTTATTAATTTTTTTTATCTTTGTTTTAATACCATATTAGCAGCATTGGCTATATTCATGGGAACGCTTGTACTAATTATCCAATTTATAATTTACAATCATAATTGTTCTTTAATAATCATCCACAAAAAAACACAATCAACAACTGATAAAAAGTCAAATTATATTAGATTTTACTTACTTAATTCCTTTATTACTTAAATTACTTTACTTAAATTCTTAACTTATTTACTTACTTTACATTATTAACTTACTTAAATTACTTACCTTACCAGCATTATAGAGTACATCAGAAAAGCATGTGAATGTTTAGGTATCAGAGAGTTTGGAGTAAATATTTAAAGAGTCTTACGTGGCTCATAGTAGTCGTAGATCATGATCACTGCATCCTGGACACCGGCCACCTTAAAGTCCATTATGGTGGATATTTCAATGCACTGTTCCACTGTGGTCACCTGTGATGATGAGAGAAAGAAATGATGAGATTGGATTGTTTCTTAGTTAATATTTTTGGTAACACTACAAAATAGGGTTCTACCTGTAAACACTGGTAACTAACAATACCAGTTAAAAAAAAGTTGCTTCTGTTAATATTTAAAAGATTAAAATATTAATATTGTATTCATAAATTACTAATATTATTATATAAATACATATAATTAGTACTATATATATATATATATATATATATATATATATATATATATATATATATATATATATATATATATATATACTACCTGCAGTGCCACTGCGTCACCTATATATATATAGTGGCACTGTAGGTAGTGCTGTCGCCTCACAACAAGAAGTTTGCTGGTTCTAGCCTCAACTGGGTCAGTTGCCATTTCTGTGTGGAGTTTGCATGTTCTCCCTGTGTTTGTAAGGGGTTTCCTCCGGGTGCTCCGGTTTCCCCCACAGTCCAAAGACATGCAGTACAGGTGAATTGGGTAGGCTAAATTGTCCATAGTGTTTGAGTGTGAATGAGTGTGTATGGATGTTTCCCAGAGATGGGTTGCGGCTGGAAAGGCATCCGCTACGTGAAACATATTCTGGATAAGTTTGTGGTTCATTCCGCTGTGCTGACCCCGGATTAATAAAGGGACTAAGCCGACAAGAAAATGAATGAATAAATGAATGAATATATATATATATATATATATATATATATATATATATATATATATATATATATATATATATATATATATATATATGCATTAATGTTATATTTATATATTCATACACTCTTTTTCTTTCGTCCAGTCCGGCGCAATGAACTGCCATATATATATATATATATATATATATATATATATATATATATATATATATATATATATATATATATATATATATATATATATATATATATATATATATATTTATATATGTATATATATATATATATATATATATATATATATATATATATATATATATATATATATATATATATATATATATATATATATATATATACACACAAACACATACATACAACAGTTCTGTCTGGTTCTCGAATCTGATTGGCTGATAGCCGTGATATATTTAAGTAATATCAGCACCCGTACAGCCTCTTTGCCTTTTGTGTATTACTCCACCCACATACAGCCAGCAACAAGCAGAGACACTACAGTTTGACAAATATTACTGTTGTTAGACAATCAAATATACTTTTGAGGCTACTTTTTAATTTTACTTTCAATTTTACTTTTTAGTCAAGAATATAGTTGTTTAGATTGCAACTATGCTATGCTATGTTTATTTGCAAGATTAGTGCCTATTTTAAAATATTTACAATTACTGAGAGAGCTCAATGACGGCCATAGTGTAGACCAAAGACGGTTGACGCTTTCTATCCACAAAATGGCGACAGAACCGTATAATAAGCCCTTACGCTTAGAAGCTTTTAACAGTCTGATTTCTAACTACAGCTGATCAAATCATTATTCAACTGGTAAGCAATACCTGCCAACACTTCCGTTTTTCATGGGAGTATCCCGTATTTCAGACCAGTCTCCCGCAACATCCCGTTTTTATTTCTTCCTAAAAAACTCCCGTGATTTCACCCACCCCCCTCTTTGGTATAGTCTGTAAACATCGCCGGGTAGCAAACTTTGGTACAGTACCCGATTGAAGCGCCTGCCCAATACCCGCTGCATCCTACCCAGGTTCTCAAAAATGTTATTCACCCCCGAACACCCCCTCCTCCCGGTCTCTAGGATTTTCAGAGACATGTTGGCAACTCTATGAAACTGCCCATTATAGGCTTTGATCCTAATAGTGCCATTTTGGTGACTGTCGCTTTAAATTTAAATGAGATTTTGCTCCCAGCAAGAGGGCGGAGCAACAAATGTCTATTCCTGAGTGAGGTTGTCTCTAGTGGGCAGGGCTTTCTCCCTCTGATGACACGTACAAAAGGAGAATGTTAATTAAAGTGTTTCTGCAGACTGTTTTTATCAAGTGTGATTATAAAGAAAAGAATGAATACATTTTTAACATTAGAATCTGCTTATATTTGCTTATATTATGCTTTGGCATAATAGCTCCCCTTTAAAGTCAAAATGGTGTAATGGTAATGTTAATGCAATGGAAGACAAGACAAAAATACAGTGTTGAAAAATTATTTTTTGCAGTGCACTAAAATACTGAATTTCTGAAGACAGTGTTTAAGAGGATCTCACCTTGTCTAAGTAAAGTATAACTCGTCCTGATGGCGTCTCAACTCTTCTGACTGTATCGTCAATCTGAACGCCATCTTGAGCCAAACTGAAGCCTGTCAGTAAACCAACGTCCAATATGGCCATCCCTGTCTGATTCAGACCCTGACCTCCTCTCAGCCTGAAACAAACAACAAAGATCATGCTTTAACCACACTTCAATAATAATAATACATTTTATTTATAATGTGGGCCATCACGGAGGCGCAGTGGGTAGCACGTTCGCCTCACGTTCGAGCCCAGGCAGGGTCAGTTGGCATTTCTGTGTGGAGTTTGCATGTCCTCCCCTTGTTGGCGTGGGTTTCCTCAGGGTGCTCAGGTTTCCTCTCACAAGTCCAATAACATGGTATAGGTGAATTGGGTAAGCTAATATTGTCCGTAGAGTATGTGTGTGAATGAGAATGTATGGGTGTTTTCCAGTGATGGGTTGCGCTGTGTAAAACATATGCTGGATAAGTTGGTGGTTCATTTCGCTGTGGCGACCCCAGATTAATAAAGGCACTAAGCAAAAAAAGAAAATGAATGATGAATGATGACAGTACATAATTACTTAATTAGGTTAATTAGGCAAGTTAGGGTAATTACTGAGGGCAAGTTATTGTATAACGGTTGTTTGTTCTGTAGGCTATGGAAAAAATATTACTTAACGGGGCTAATAATATTGACCTTAAAATGTTTTTTAGAAAATTAAAAACTGCCTTTATTCTAGACAAAATGAAACAAATAAGGCTTTCTGCCGGAAATAAAAAAATATTATCGCAAATACTGTGAAAATTCCTTGCTCTTTTAAACGTCATTGGGGAAATACTTAAAAAAAGAAATAAATAAATATATATATATATATATATATATATATATATATATATATATATATATATATATATATATATATATAAAATGAAAGGAGGGCTCATAATTTTTACTTTAAATGTATATGTTTTATATCTAAATATAAATAAACATTTTCTCAAATATGCATGCATGTGTGTATTTATATTTACTTGATAAATATACACAGCACACACATACTGTATATTTTAAGTCAAAACAAACTATATATTGTACAAAGAATGTATTATCTTTTTTATTTATTTATTTATTTTTACATCTACTAATACATTGTTAAAAAATTTAAACCTGTGAATGTACTTCTTGCATTGACTTATTTTGGACCTTACCGCACTATTTATTCATTGGGCCCTATCTTACACTCGGCACAATTAGGCACAAGACATGTATGGTGCGATTTGTAGCTATTGTCAGACCAGCAAAACAGTCGTTTTCAGTAATTTCATGTTTTTGTGGACTCACGGGTGTGCTGGTATATAAAGAAGGTGTGTTAAGACACTTTGTTGGCGCGTTGCTATTTTGTGGAACTGAAATAGAGTGCACCATTGACAAACTAAAAGCTGCTCTAATTTCTAGCGTGTTAGTTATGCACCCATGAAAGTCCAAACGCTAACTCATTGCTTAATAAACACAAGATGTACAGCAATACACAAATATCTACACATTTACAGTTGAAACCGGAAGTTTACATACACTGTATAGAAAGGCCCATAAGCATTTTTAAAAAATTAGATGTTACTGTAACTAAACTTTTTCTCTTTTAGGTAAGTTAGGATTATCAAATTGGTTTCTGTCATGCTTAATAGCAGAATAATGAGAGAGAGATCCTTTTTGAGAAACTTTTCTTGAAAGTCAAGTTTACATACGATAAGATTATTCTGCCTCTGAAAAGCTCAGATGATGATGTCAAGGTTTTGGAAGTTACTGATTGGCTAATTGACAACATTTGAGTTAAATGGAGGCACAATTGTAGAATAGTATTTAAGGAAAACCTCAAACTCACTGCTTCCTTGTGTGATAACATGGGAGAATCAACAAGCCAGAATCAACAAAAGAGCCAGATTACAATTTGCTAAATTACACTGGGAAAAGACTCATTTTTGAAAATACATGTCCTGTGGTCTGATGGAACTAAGATTCAGCTGTTTTGTTCATTTGGAGGACAAAGGGGAAAGCTTACAAGTCTAGTAACACTATCCCAACTGTGAGGTTTGGGGGCGGCAGCATCATGTTGTGGGGCTGTTTTGCTGCATGAGGGACTGGTCCACTTCACAGCATAGATGGCATCATGAAGAATGAACATTATATAGAAATACTGAAGCAACATCTTAAGACATCAGCCAGGAAAACATACGGGTCTTCCAAACAGACCATGACCCTAAGCATACTGTCAAATTAGTTAAAATGTGCTTTAAGGACAACAGAGTGAATGTTTTGGAGTGGCCATCACAAAGCCCTGAATTCAATCCAATAGAAAATTTGTGGACAGAGTTAAAAATGCTTGTGCGAGCAAGACAGCCAACAAATCTGACTCAGTTACAGCAATTCTGTCAGGAGGAATGGACCAAAATTCCTTCAAACTGTTGTGAGAAGCTTGTGGAAGGATACCCAAAACATTTGACCAAAGTTATACAGTTTAAAAGCAAAGCGAAAAACAACACCAAGGAAATAAATGTAAACTTTTTACTGTCTAGAAATGAATAAAAAAATTCTCAAAAACAATTCTCTCATTATTCTGGCATTTAGTAAATGTAAATCATTTAGGTAATCCTAACTGACTTAAAATAGTAAATGTTTAGTATTATTTACCATCAGACATTTTAAAAAAAATGGTTATGATCCTTTTTTTTCTGGTGTATGGAAACTTCTGGTTTTAACTGTACAAGTGAAAAAATTAAGGGATTAAAATGTTACAAAATATTCTACATAGATATAAAAACCACTGCCTCCATGCCTTCTTCACCTCAGGTTTTTTGTTTTTTTTTTTCATGACAATGTGCATTTGTATAATGTTATTATTATTAGCAGTATTATTTATTATATGTATATTTATATTTGTTTTAATAAAAGCAAGTTTAGATTTGTCCACCTGTGAGGTTTGAAGACGTCTGTATCATCATATGGGGCATAAGAACAGGATGTGTGTTTGGATATAACTCAGTTTTTTGACTACACTTCATTATTATTCATTTATTTGTTTACTGAAAATTAGAACTGAATTTGAAACAAATCTTTGCGCTTAACAAACTAAAATATGTAGGCTAATGGATGTCTTCAGTGGAGTGAGGGATTTCCTTACTCCACGAAAGTAAAGGAGTAAAGTAAAGAGTAAAAGTAAAGTAAAGAGAAAGTAGAGGCCAAATGGAGGAGGCTCGTTCTTTATCCTCGCGCTGCAGTTGCTCTGTTTAACTGTTTTCTCACTAGTGAAGCGCTCAGTTTATCCACTTACAAAGTCTACCATGTAAATAGCAAATGTGCCATGGCGGGATGTAACTGCCTCCTAAAGAGAATGGTAGATGAGACTCTGAATGGTTTAAAACATCTTATGCTCAAAACACACCCATTACTCATTAAGAGAATAAGCACAACCCTGTTTGACCATGCACCAGGGCGCAGAGTGCATTTTTTCGTCCTTAAAATAGTACAAATGGATTCGGACATGGCCTTAATGCTTTTGAACCATGTGCTTTAGACTTTGCGCCTAGATCGTTAAAATAGAGCCCATTTATTCATTATGAATTGAGCTTCCAATTACTTGTTTAAAGCTTTTGGAGATGTAAACCACTTTTGTGTGTGTGTGTGTGTGTGTGTGTGTGTGTGTGTGTGTGTGTGTGTGTGTGTGTGTGTGTGTGTGTGTGTGTGTGTGTGTGTGTGTGTGTGTGTGTGTGTGTGTGTTTGTGTGTGTGTGTGTGTGTGTGTGTGTGTGTTGATGAAATAAATATGTCACACAGTGAGCAGTGTCTCACCTGAAACATGTGTAAAGGTTTACAAGATACTCCTCCTTATCCATAATGTCCACATACAAGTAGAAGGCCTCGTCTGTGTGAATGTCAAGCCGTATGAGAGATCTTCTCACGTTAATCACGTTGTAGAACACAGTAAGCTGAAACAATAACTCAAGTCAATTAATAATTATTATTATTATTATTATACTACGGGGCTGCTTTGAAATATAAAACACATTTCAATGTTAGTTTGTGTATGACATCTTTCAGGGAATCAAGTTCATGTATTCAATTAAATGACATCTAATTTATTAAAAAGATATATTTACGTTTTCAGTGTTTTGAGGGATATTTAGTGTATTCTAACCCACAGTATCCTCTGACTAGTTATTTCAGAGGTCAAAATAGGTCAAACTATGCGTCTAATTTGACTACTTTTAAACACAAACCCCTATTTTACAAAAAAAGTGTCTTGTGAACACTTATGGTGTCAATCGGTGCTCTACATCTGGCAGTTCCAGACTGTTAAACGATTCTCACTTAGACTGATTGGAGAGATTATGTATGAAACCCTGTAATAGTATGAACCAATATAGGGGAGGTCGAATGTATACTTATATTATCTATTATTTTAATTCATTAATTTGGCTTAGTCCCTGATTTCCCAGGGGTCGCCACAGCGGAATGAACCGCAGACTTATTACGCATATGTTTTATGCAGCGAAAGCCCTTCCAGCCACAACTCAGTACTAGGAAACATCCATGCACATTCACACACACACACTCCTACACTACGGCCCATTGAATTCATCCAATTCTCCAATAGCGCATGTGTTTGTACTGTGGGGAAAACCGGAACACCCAGAGGAAACCCACGCCAACACGGGGAGAACATGCAAACTCCACACTGAAATGCCAACTGGCCCAGCTGGGACTCGAACCAGCGACCTTCTTGCTGCGAGGTGACAATGTTAACCACTGAGCCAACGTGCCACCAGTATTATTTTAATGATTAGTATAAACATTTAAGATACAGATCAAAGAAAACTAATTCTGAGGGATGACCCGCCATACATCTTGTTTTGATGTCCTTCAGACATGAATCAAGCGTCATTCAGAGGGATCAATCCCCCTATACCCCCACCCGCCCCCGTAATTCTCACCCTGGTCATAATTAATTAGCTCACTGTATTGCAAGTCATTTTAGGACTCATTCATGCCTGAAGCACAAACTGCGATGAGGTTATCTCCTCTTTCTGCAGAACAGATTTGTGGATAAAGCAGCTCAAGATGTTGTTAGTGACTCGATGATGAGGAAAACAGCGTCTGGGCTGGATTACGTAATCCATGGCCAAACCATCACAAGTATAAGTAAACTCTGGCCTGAAAAAGAGGGGATCCGACTTTTGATGAGGACACTATTTCTAAGATTGCATCATTTTAAAAAGAAACTCTTCAAGGGTTTGCACAGCTGCTGAACCTGTTTTAGTAATACGATAGTACACTCCAAAAAACAGAATCATGATGAAGTTTATCATTTGCAGCGTTTTGATTTTATTTAATTTGTCAGTTTTTCTAAATATATGTTGTCAGATTCCTTAGACTCAATCTAAATTTGTTAAACTCGAAAATGTATGCAAATGGCATAAATATATCAAAAAAGCCAGATCCAATAGACCCTTTTTACATGACGTTACGCGGTGTCAGGATTCACTCCACGCAGATTTCACGCGGCCACCATTTTTTAAAGCAAGTCAAGGCTGCGGTGGGAAGACACCCGGAAGTATCGTTGAGAGTTGCATTAGAACGATGTGTACTTGGCTGTATATCTTATCATCGAAGATAAAGTAACACAAATGTATTATTCCACGCCTTCCTAGTGACTCGAAGGTCCGTTTTGAATGAATGGTGAAAATAAAAAGGGATATCAGAGCTCATTTTCAGCTAAGTTAAAGGAAATGGCACTAGTTAGCTAACGTTTTCTTTCCCTAACACACGTTTTAGATGCTATTTATCAAACTCTAGTTAATGAACTGATTCCTTCACTATATTAGACTTGTCACGATACTGAATTAAAAGAAAAAAACGGCAATTTCGCGCTAACATTTAAGGCACTGTTGATGGATTTCTTAAAACAGTGCTGATTTGCCATTGTGTTCATGTGCTCGACAGAAATGCTTGTGATTGGCCGAGAAGGTAATCAGTTCACCCTCCGCTGTTTACCGAGTACAAACACAGACGAGCCGAGCGATCTGCTTGATGACTCGACATCTTCATGGCTGCTTCGCACTCCAGTCTCTGTGTATCTGTGTTTGCACTGGGTGAAGAGCGGTAAGCTGAGTGCAAACACTGATACACGGAGACTGGTTTTAAAACTTCAGTACCAGGACAACACTGTTACAGACAACACGAGGGTGTGCTGCAGTAGACTGCAGTGTTTTATCACTCACCGGGTTACATAGACTGAAGCAGGAACGCTTCCCCACAGTGTTTTTAACTGGTGTCATGAACTAAAGCCTTAGAGGAAACTTGAGCGTATTACTCTTACAGAGATTGTGATGTTGTGTGATTCCTAATTTGCTTTTAATTGTTTAAATTTAACTTACTGATTAATATTAAAGGGCCATAAAACCCCCTCGTTTCAGCAGGGTGTTTTCACACCTCTACTTTGGAAAAAGTCAGAAAAGTGGGCGTGTCCAGCTCTGTTTAGGGGGGAGTGTCGGAGGAAGAAAAGTGGGAGGGTGTGGGAGTGTCTATTTGGGCACGCGCGAGTTTTAGTCACACACACACATACAGAAGAAAGTGATGGTGTTTAACCTACATGGACATCTGTAGTCGAATTATTTGCCAAATTATTAAATGGTGGACTTTAACTGCAGTTTGGCTCTTTCATTCAGGGAATTCATTCATGCCCCTCGCGACACACGAGATATTTGATTCGAGGATCTGCTCTAAGCGTGTATTTTTCATGCAATGTTTTATACCGCACGGCGAATGAGAGGAAAAAACCCTCTGCATTTCCCAGAAACTTAGATGCACATGGCAGGTAGCGTCAGAAAGCCGCGCGTGTTATTCCGGTCACTAAATGCGGTAAAAACCCTACACGAGGTTAAAGTTTGGTTGTGGTGCTAACGTGTTTATATTCTGTGCAATAGTTTGTTAGATACGAACAAACTGAATAAACAAAGAGCACTGGTCGCTCACTTACCAAATCTGTAGAGACAGGACAATCACCAGCAACTAGAGCCGCGTCTTTATGAAGAGAAGACTACAAACGAATCCAGATCTCAGCGTTTGCAGATGAGAACAGCTCTCAGGTAAACAATAATCCTCCTTAGACACGCAAGTTATTGTTGTCGAGCGTCGCGTACACTGTAATCCACACATGACTCTGCGCTCTCATAGAGAGAAAATGAAAACGAAACTTAACTGCAGTAAACTATAAAAGCAACACTTCACGCTTGTTTTGCCAACACAACGTGGCGTCTCTGTCCTGAAAACACGGTGATAGTAATGAATATTAATGAAGTTGCACAATAGAGCGCGCTGATTGGTTTGAACCAAGCCTTACTCATGCATTAATGCATCACACTGTAAGACGTAATAAGACTCACTCTGGCACAGACGTCCAGTCTGCACGCTGGAATACACACTATTATGTCATGACCGTGACGCAGCTTCAAAAATTCGTTTCAAACCGGAAGTACGAACTTGCTTGAAATAACGCAAAAACAACCAATTTACACTTTTTAGTGAAATATAGGTGTCCTAATAGTGTTTTTAGCAGTGTGGGACACATATACGACTGTCAACAGCTCAAAAAATGTGTTTTGGTGTTTCGTGACCCTTTAAAGAGATGTTTACACCATTTCTGCATTTTAAAATCTCTGCAACAGCTGGAGGTTTGTAGTTCACAGCATGTTGCTGCAATGTTTACATTGCTGGTCCTACGCTTTTGGATTTCTTTCCACCGCAGCCTCGCTTTGGTTCTTTAAAATGGCGGCCGCGTGAAATAAGCGTGTTAGGTGCGTTCGACTTGAACCATGGCTGCAGCCAGTGATCAACGAGATTAGCCGACCGCAAGCGGGGACTGAGTTGAAATCTGAGCCGTCAAGCCCATAAAACAGAATACAGTCTCTACAAACTATAGTTAATGTCTAAACAATAAGGGAGTTAGGAATTAAACATATAACAAATGCAGACAAGGGGAAACGAGAGGGTAATTCAAACATGAAAATGAATAGGCCTATTAAATACAAAGCAATTAGCACAAGTTCAAAGAGTTTAAACACCCCTTTTTAGGCTAATACTTCTTAGAAAATAAATATATTTATGCTTTTTTTGGAGTCAAACACTTTGGAAAATGTTTGAACGAATTTAAGACCTCCTAAAAACGTGATTTAGTGTGCTTTCACACCTGTGAATCGATTCAGTTGTTCTGAAACAGGGATTAAAATTGTTACATTGTTGCTCTTTGTTCTTGATGCGGTTCGCTTTCACACTGCAAAGTTTCTAGACGGACCAAAAGAGCTAAAACAAGTCATGTGTGAGTAAACTCTCCTCACATTGGTCAGAGTTTCACGGTTTATTTTGCAGAGTCCCGCTCAGCTGTCAGGGGGAGGTGGTGGTTTGGTGGTGTTTGACAAGGTGCGCGCGACGTGTCTGAAGAACGAGGAGTGATGTGGGGGGTAGGGGTGAGAAGCGTGCATGACGTATTTCAGGACTGAGAGGTAGACACCTGATTACCGGGAGATTATCACTCGTTTGCAGGCATCCTGGAGTCTCTGTGTATTTGTGGGAGACTACCGAGACTTCCGGGAGACTTGGGATGTCTTTTGAATAACCTCCGGCCCTGCTCATGATTCTCTCTTCATATAGCCGAATGCCTATTACATATCCATAAAACACTGATATAACCGGGCTTGGATTGTGAGCTTTCTCACTACAATCTATCCGCTCCAGAGTTCGTTTCAATCGAGCCGAGACCACCTCATTCAAGTGATCTCGGAGTGATTGTTTTGGCGCAGATCCGAGCGCGATTAGTGGTTTCACATATGCCAAACGAACCGCGCTAACTGGGCAAACGAGACAGGTTCCGTAACAAAAGTGTAGAAGTGAAAGCACCCCGAGACTTTTAAATACTGTACCTTTTAAGGCCCTTAATTTTCTTATAATTGATTTATTAACTTTTAATACAATTTAAGACCACGCGGACACCCTGCACACACTATGGTGGCCTTTGATGTGTGTTTAGATGTACCTGAAACAGAGCAAAGCCTGTGCCCTCTGCCTCCACTTCAATGTCAACCCCATCTTTAGATTCGATCTGTAAATGCAAACCCAACATTAATATACAAGGTTCATACACAGTTTTAATACTAAACTCCCACGACTTTTCCATGTCTTTCCCATGACTTTTAAGTAAACTTTCATGTCCTAATGTTTCATTTAGTGTCTACATATTTATGACAAATAATAAGAAAAACAAATGCCTGTTCAAATTCATTACATCATAAAACAAGCAACAATCTATTTAGTTTAAATATTTTTATGATCCATGTAAAATTGATTTAGATGTTTACACAACACTAATAATGTGAGAGCATGCAATACTATGTCATGAATGGAAATGTCTAAAGAAAAATATCTATTTGAAATATAAATCATTTGTAACTTTTAAAAAAATGCCTTTACTGAGACTATTGATCACTTAAATTCAGCCCTGTGTAATAAAAGTGTAACTTGAGTTCTGTTCATACGGGCAGGTCGTGGCTCTGTTGGAGCAGGTAGTTGGATTTGTCTATGCTGAATGTGGCCACAGTGCCGGAGCCTTCGTTCACTCTGATGGTGAGATCCATGGACTCTGCGCTACTGAAGGTGGCGTAAACTGACAGCGCATGCAACGCCATCACTGTATCCTGACAATAGAATAAAACACAGAGAGAACAGATATTATGATAAAGCTTCACAACTACAGAGCTCTGAATTAAAATTAAGTGAAAGAAAACAACTTCTTTTGTAAGGATGTAAATTATCATATGCATTTGTTTATATTGCAAAACACGTCAATTCCACCAAGAAGGTTCATACAGATTGCAAAGGCCGATACTGATAAGATTAGGGATTGGTTTATATTTTGATGATTGGTCAATTTGTAGGTCTCAGTATTTGGGCTTTGGTCACATGGTCAAGAAAGATACAAAATAGATAATAAACTCTGCTCTGTCATATTAGACAGCAATTTAACTTTTGAAAATCATATATCTCATGTCACAAAAACTGCCTTCCTTCATCTGAGAAATATTGCTAAGCTACGAAGTATGCTATCCATCTCAGATGATGAAAAGCTAGTCCATGCTTTTATGACTTCTAGGCTGGATTACTGAAAAGCTGGCTGCCCAGCATCCTCTATTACCAAACTTCAGCTAGTACAAAATGCAGCTGCCAGAGTTCTTACCAGGTCTAGAAAATATGATCATATCACCCCAAATTTATCCTCCTTACACTGGCTGCCTATAAAGTTTTGTATTGATTTTAAAATATAGCTGGTTTTCGAACCTGATTGGCTGATAGCAGTGATATATTTAAGTAATATAAGCACCCGTACAGCCTCTTTACCCTTTGTGTATTACTCCGCCCACATACAACCAGCAAAAAGCAGACACTACAGATCTAAAGTTTAAAAGATGCTTGCTCAGCTTGCTCAACTGTCAGCTTATGATTTGAATCCAACGTGGAAGTAGTTACTCATACAAAAGGGTTTTTGAGACTCTCCATGTTTGCTTTTGTTTTTATAGACACAATAATGCCATCAAACTGTTGTATAAATGCAATATCACACGAGTAGCAGTGCGATATGGCTGAATATCAGCCACCAGTGCTGATATACAGCCATATCGCACTGCTACTTGTGTGATATTGCTCATATATATATATATATATATATATATATATATATATATATATATATATATATATATATATATATATATATATATATTAAGGGTGGAGCCGAACCCGAATACGGTATTCGGAAAGGCACGAATAGCGTGTTTTTACGAATACTTATTTCGAACAAATACTTGAAAAAATATTTGTATTCGGGAGCAAGAAAAACACTATATCAAAAAGCAGCGTTTCCTCAAGAGACCACAGTGCATGCCCGCGTGAGTGAGTGAGTGAGTGAGAGAGAGAGAGAGAGAGAGAGAGAGAGAGAGAGAGAGAGAGAGAGAGAGAGAGAGCGAGCGAGCGAGCGAGAGAGACGCTCAGTCGGAGGGCGGGGCGGAGGTGTCTGGCACAATCTTCTCCACAGATACAGTCAGAGAAGGCTCGGCTGAGCGAAAAAAACATTTTACTGCATCACTATTTTTGTTAAATAGATTTTTGTACCTTAATTGGGTTCCAGATGCAGTTTATAAACTTGTAGCGGAGTTTGATCGGGATCGGGAAGTTTGCAATCGGGTGCTCTCTGTTTACGCGACGTTAGCTCTGTTAGCGCGGTAATTTAGACAATAGACTGTTGACAGAGTAATATTAACGTTCGTTTATAAAGGTTAAAATGATGCTTGTGCTGTTGTGTCGAATATTATGCACTTATGGGAGTTATACGGTGCGTCTACATTACTGTCTTTTGCAGACAGCAAGATATGTTCTATAACTGCGGTCAAGCCAGCCGCGGTTCGGAAAAACACAGTCAAGCCAGCCGCGCTTTATATTTCGGTGCGCGCGTATTATTATCATTACGGTAATGTCAGCAGCCACACAGAGAGCGCTCCACAGAGCACCCATTTCGCCCAGAACAGAGATGACAACGAAATTTAAGTTTATCCCCCTTTCCTCCAACGTATGCTTTATTAAACAATTTATTAGCTTTTTTGACTGTTCTTATTTTAAGAAATTGGTTTCTGGGCTTACCTTTAATTTCCTCAAGTTTATCTTTTTGCTTCAAATGATTTTATAGCAGATCAAACGGACAGAATAAATATACGATTTCTAAATACACAGAATGCGTTTCTACTTCTCCTAGCCAACTACAGTACATTGCAAATAAGGTTGAATGCAATTTTATACAACGTGCCTAACCTCAGAAAGTGAAAATAATCATGAAGTAGTCCAACATAGCATTGTTAAGTTACAAATAGATGTTGGTTTTATTTAAAGGGGATTTAAAAATGTATGCTTCTTTCAGTATATGGGATATGGGGCATTATTACACTTTAGATGACTGTAAAGACCTTATTATTTGTTATAAGTAGAATAGAACAACAATAAGATCGATGCAGGAAGTCAAATACTAAGCATACATCATATGAAGCCTGTTTTACTGCAGCATTTTGGAGAAATGTACCATTAACACACTTTAAAGTGCTAAAAAGAAATAAGTAGAAAAAAAACAAAGTTTGGTTCTGATACAGGATGTACATGCATACCTCATGTAAAAGACCTCATTTAAGTTAACAGAAGAAAACTATGGACAGGACATCCAATATTATATGCATACCTCATAATAACTTACTGCAGCATTTTGGAGAAATGGGCTATTAATGAGCTATAAAGTCTTTAAAGTGTTATAAATACATTGTTTGGAATAAGTTAAATAAAAGAGTGATCAGGTCTGATACTAGATGTCCCATGCTATATGCATATATACAACATATGAATCCTTTTTACTGCAGCAATTTGGAAAAAAAAATGCTCATTTAAAAGATGTAGAAAAAAAAAAACAATAGTCAGATCTTATACAGGACATCCCATACTAAACCTCATATAAAGACTTGTTACTGCAGCGTTTTGGAGAAATTGGGCATTAACATTACTCAAAGTGTTATGAAGACCCAATTTTCAATAAATAGACAAAAAACAATGATCAGTTCCTGTACAGAACATCACATACAATATGCATACTACATATAAACACTTCTTACTCCAGCAATCTGGAGAAGTGGGACATTAACATAATCTAAAGTGTTATAAAGACCCCATTTCGATTAAGTAGAAAGAAACAATGGTCAGTTCTTATTCAGGACATCCCATACTATATGTGTACTTCACATGAAATCTTTTTTACTGCAGCGTTTTGGAGAAACTGGGTATTAACCTATTATAAAGTGATATAAAAACCCCATTTCTAATAAGTAGAAAAAAACAATGGACAGTTCTTATACAGGACATACCATACTATATATGTACTTCATATGAAGCGTTTTTACTGCAGCATTTTAAAGATATGGGGTATTAACATAATATAAAATACTATAAAGACCACATTTTAAATAGGTAGAAAAAATCTATGGTCAGTTCTTATACAGGACATCCCATACTATATGTGTACTACGCATAAAACCTTTTTACTGCAGTGTTTTAGAGAAATTGTATATAATATATTTCAAAGTGTTCTAAAGACCCCATTTCAAATAAGTAGAAAAAAAAACAATGGTCAGTTCCTATACAGGACATCCATACTATATCTGTACTTCACATAAAACTTTTTTTACTGCAGCATTTTGGAGAAATGGGGTATTAAAATAATATAAAGTGCTACAAAGACCTCATTTCAAATAAGTAGAAAAAAACAATGGTCAGTTCTAGTACAGGACATCCCATACTATGTGTGTACATTACATGAAACCTTCTTACTGCACTGTTTTGGAGAAATGAGGTATTAACACAACAAAGTGATATAAAAACCCCACTTCAAATAAGTAGAAAAAAACAATGGTCGGTTCTTATACAGGACATCTCATACTATATATGTACTTCACATGAAACCTTTTTACTGCAGCATTTTAGAGAAACGAGGTGTTAACATATAAAAAAGTACTATAAAGTCCCCCTTTCAAATAAGTAGAGAAAAACAATGGTCAGATCTTATACACGACACCCTTATCTCTGTGTTTACTTCACATGAAAGCTTTTTACTGCAGCATTTTAAAGACACGGGGGAATTAACATAGTATAAAGTAATATAAGGACCCCGTTTTAAATAAGTAGAAATAAACAATGGTCAGTTCTTATACAGGACATCCCGTACTATATGTGTACTTCACATTAAACCTTCTTACTGCACTGTTTTGGAGAAATTGTATATTAATATGATTTAAAGTGTTACAAAGACCCCATTTTTAATAAGTAGAAAAAGACAAGGGTCAGTTCTTACATAGGACATCCCATACTATGTACTTGACATGAAACTTTCTTACTGCACTGTTTTGGAGAAATGGGGTATTAACATAATATAAAGTACTATAAAGACCCCATTTCCAATAAGTAGAAAGAAACAATGGTCAGTTCTTATTCAGGACATCCCATACTATATGTGTACTTCACATAAAAACTTTTTACTGCACTGTTTTGGAGAAACAGGGTAATAACCTGATATAAAGTGCTATAAAGACCGCATTTCAAATAAGTAGAAAAAAACAATAGTCAGTTCTTATACAGGACATACTATACTATATGTGTACTTCACATGAAACCTTTTTACTGCAGCATTTTCGAGAAAGGGGGTATTAACATAATATAAAGTGCTATAAAGACCCCATTTCAAATAAGTAGAAAAAGACAATGGTCAGTTCTTATACAGGACATCCCATACTATATCTGTACTTCACATGAAACCTATATACTGCAGCCCTTTGGAGAAAGGGGGTATTAACATAATATAAAGTGCTATAAAGACCGCATTTCAAATAAGTAGAAAAAAACAATGGTCAGTTCTAATACAGGACATACCATACTATATGTGTACTTCACATGAAACCTTTTTACTGCAGCATTTTGGAGAAAGGGGGTATTAACATAATTTAAAATACTATAAAGACCCCATTTCAAATAAGTAGAAAAAGACAATGGTCAGTTCTTATACATGACATACCATACTATATATGTACTTCACATGAAACCTTTTTACTGCAGCATTTTGGAGAAAGGGGGTATTAACATATTTTATAGTGCTATAAAGAGCCCATTTCCAATAAGTAGAAAAAAACAATGGTCAGTTCTTAAACAGGACGTCCCATACTATGTGCACTTCACATGAAACCTTTTTACTGCAGCGTTTTGGAGAAACAGGGTAATAATATATTATAAAGTGCTATGAGGAGCCCATTTCTAATAAGTAGAAAAAAACAATGGTCAGTTCTTATACAGGACATCCTATACTATATGTGTACTTCACATGAAATCTTTTTTACTGCAGCGTTTTGGAGAAACTGGGTATTAACCTATTATAAAGTGACATAAAAACCCCATTTCTAATAAGTAGAAAAAAACAATGGTCAGTTCTTATACAGGACATCCCATACTATATGTGCACTTCACATGATACATTTTTACTGCAGCATTTTCGGGAAACAGGGTATTAACATATGATAAAGTGCTATAAAGAGCCCATTTCCAATAAGTAGAAAAAAACAATGGTCAGTTCTTACATAGGACATCTCATGCTATGTACTTGACATGAAACTTTCTTACTGCACTGTTTTGGACAAATGGGGTATTAACATAATATAAATTACTATAAAGACCCCATTTCCAATAAGTAGAAAAAAACAATGGTCAGTTCTTATTCAGGACATCCCATACTTTATGTGTACTTCACATAAAAACTTTTTACTGCACTGTTTTGGAGAATTGGGGTAATAACCTAATATAAAGTGCTATAAAGACCGCATTTCAAATAAGTAGGAAAAAACAATAGTCAGTTCTTATACAGGACATACCATACTATATCTGTACTTCACATGAAACCTATTTACTGCAGCGTTTTGGAGAAAGGGGGTATTAACATAATATAAAGTGCTATAAAGACCGCATTTCAAATAAGTAGAAAAAGACAATGGTCAGTTCTTATACAGGACATCCCATACTATATCTGTACTTCACATGAAACCTATTTACTGCAGCGTTTTGGAGAAAGGGGGTATTAACATAATATAAAGTGCTATAAAGACCGCATTTCAAATAAGTAGAAAAAAAACAATGGTCAGTTCTTATACAGGACATACCATACTATATGTGTACTTCACATGAAACCTTTTTACTGCAGCATTTTGGAGAAAGAGGGTATTAACATGATATAAAGTGCTTTAAAGACCCCATTTCAAATAAGTAGAAAAAGACAATGGTCAGTTCTTATACATGACATACCATACTATATATGTACTTCACATGAAACCTTTTTACTGCAGCGTTTTGGAGAAACGGGGTATTAAGCCAATATAAAGTGCTATAAAGACCCTATTTCAAATAAGTAGAAAAAAACAATGGTCAGTTCTTATACAGGACATGCCATACTATATGTGTACTTCACATGAAACCTTTTTACTGCAGCATTTTGGAGAAGGGGTATTAACATAATATAAAGTGCTATAAAGACCCCATTTCAAATAAGTAGAAAAAAACAATGGTCAGTTCTTATACAGGACATCCCATACTATATGTGCACTTCACATGATACATTTGTACTGCAGCATTTTTGGGAAACAAGGTATTAACATATGATAAAGTGCTATAAAGAGCCCATTTCCAATAAGTAGAAAAAAACAATGGTCAGTCCTTACATAGGAAATCCCATGCTATGTACTTGACATGAAACTTTCTTACTGCACTGTTTTGGACAAATGGGGTATTAACATAATATAAAGTACTATAAAGACCCAATTTCCAATAAGTAGAAAGAAACAATGGTCAGTTCTTATACAGGACATCCCATACTATATGGTTACTTCACATGAAAAATTTTTACTGCAGCGTTTTAAAGAAACGGGGGATTTAACATAATATAAAGTACTATAAAAACCCCATTTTAAATAAGTAGAAAAAAACAATGATCTGTTCTTATACAGGACATTTCATACTATATGTGTACTTCACATGAAACCTTTTTACTGCAGCATTTTGGAGAAAGAGGGTAATAACATAATATAAAGTGCTATAAAGACCCCATTTCAAATAAGTAGAAAAAGACAATGGTCAGTTCTTATACAGGACATCCCATACTATATCTGTACTTCACATGAAACCTATTTACTGCAGCGTTTTGGAGAAAGGGGGTATTAACATAATATAAAGTGCTATAAAGACCGCATTTCAAATAAGTAGAAAAAGACAATGGTCAGTTCTTAAACAGGACATCCCATACTATATCTGTACTTCACATGAAACCTATTTACTGCAGCGTTTTGGAGAAAGAGGGTATTAACATAATATAAAGTGCTATAACGACCGCATTTCAAATAATTAGAAAAAAACAATGGTCAGTTCTTATACAGGACATCCCATACTATATGTGCACTTTACATGAAACATTTTTACTGCAGCGTTTTTGGGAAACAGGGTATTAACATATTATAAAATGCTATAAAGAGCCCATTTCTGAAAAGTAGAAAAAAAAAAACAATGGTCAGTTCTTATACAGGACATCCCATACTATATGTGAATTTCACATTAAATCTTTTTTACTGCAGCATTTTGTAGTATTAGGTTACTAATGTAATTCAAAATGTTATAAAGACCGCATTTCAAATAAGTAGAAAAAGACAATGGTCAGTTCTTATACAGGTCATCCCATACTATATCTGTACTTCACATGAAACCTATTTACTGCAGCGTTTTGGAGAAAGGGGGTATTAACATAATATAAAGTGCTATAAAGACCGCATTTCAAATAAGTAGAAACAAACAATGGTCAGTTCTTATACAGGACATCCCATACTATATGTGCACTTTACATGAAACATTTTTACTGCAGCGTTTTTGGGAAACAGGGTATTAACATATTATAAAATGCTATAAAGAGCCCATTTCTGAAAAGTAGAAAAAAAAACAATGGTCAGTACTTATACAGGACATCCCATACTATATGTGAATTTCACATTAAATCTTTTTTACTGCAGCATTTTGTAGTATTAGGTTACTAATGTAATTCAAAATGTTATAAAGACCCCATATCAAATAAGTAGAAAAAAACAATGGTCAGTTCTTATACAGGACGTCCCATACTATATCTGTACTTCACATGAAACTTTATTACTGCAGCATTTTGGAGAAAGGAGGTATTAACATAATATAAAGTGCTATAAAGACCCCATTTCAAATAAGTAGAAAAAGACAATGGTCAGTTCTTATACATGACATCCCATACTACATATGTACTTTACATGAAACACTTTTACTGCAGCATTTTTAAGAAACGGGGTATTAAGCTAATATCAAGTGCTATAAAGACCCCGTTTCAAACAAGTAGAAAAAAACAATGGTCAGTTCTTATACAGGACATCCCATACTATATGTGCACTTCACATGAAACCTTTTTACTGCAGCATTTTAAAGAAACTGGGTATTAACATATTTTATAGTGCTATAAAGAGCCCATTTCCAATAAGTAGAAAAAAACAATGGTCAGTTCTTAAACAGGACGTTCCATACTATGTGCACTTCACATGAAACCTTTTTACTGCAGCGTTTTGGAGAAACAGGGTAATAATATATTATAAAGTGCTATGAGGAGCCCATTTCTAATAAGTAGAAAAAAACAATGGTCAGTTCTTATACAGGACATCCTATACTATATGTGTACTTCACATGAAATCTTTTTTACTGCAGCGTTTTGGAGAAACTGGGTATTAACCTATTATAAAGTGACATAAAAACCCCATTTCTAATAAGTAGAAAAAAACAATGGTCAGTTCTTATACAGGACATCCCATACTATATGTGCACTTCACATGATACATTTTTACTGCAGCATTTTTGGGAAACAGGGTATTAACATATGATAAAGTGCTATAAAGAGCCCATTTCCAATAAGTAGAAAAAAACAATGGTCAGTTCTTACATAGGACATCCCATGCTATGTACTTGACATGAAACTTTCTTACTGCATTGTTTTGGACAAATGGGGTATTAACATAATATAAAGTACTATAAAGACCCCATTTCCAATAAGTAGAAAAAAACAATGGTCAGTTCTTATTCAGGACATCCCATACTATATGTGGTCTTCACATGAAACCTTTTTACTGCAGCATTTTAAAGAAACAGGGTAATAATATATTATAAAGTGCTATGAGGAGCCCATTTCTAATAAGTAGAAAAAAACAATGGTCAGTTCTTATACAGGACATCCTATACTATATGTGCACTTCACATGAAACCTTTTTACTGCAGCATTTTGGAGAAAGGGGGTATTAACATAATATAAAGTGCTATAAAGACCCCATTTCCAATAAGTAGAAAAAAACAATGGTCAGTTCTTATTCAGGACATCCCATACTATATGTGGTCTTCACATGAAACCTTTTTACTGCAGCATTTTAAAGAAACAGGGTAATAATATATTATAAAGTGCTATGAGGAGCCCATTTCTAATAAGTAGAAAAAAACAATGGTCAGTTCTTATACAGGACATCCTATACTATATGTGCACTTCACATGAAATCTTTTTTACTGCAGCGTTTTGGAGAAACTGGGTATTAACCTATTATAAAGTGAAATAAAAACCCCATTTCTAATAAGTAGAAAAAAACAATGGTCAGTTCTTATACAGGACATCCCATACTATATGTACACTTCACATGAAATCTTTTTTACTGCAGCGTTTTGGAGAAACGGGATATTAACATATTATAAAGTGCTATAAAGAGCCCATTTCCAATAAGTAGAAAAAAACAATGGTCAGTTCTTAAACAGGACATCCCATATTATATGTGCACTTCACATGAAACCTTTTTACTGCAGCGTTTTGGAGAAACAGGGTATTAACATAGTGTAAAGTGCTATAAAGAGTCCAATTCTAATAAGCAGAAAAAAACAATGGCCAGTTCTTATACAGTACATGCCATACTATAAATTTACTTCACATGAAACCTTTTTACTGCAGCATCTTAAAGAAATGGGGTATTAGCATAATATAATATAACTTAATATAACAATTTAGTCTCCCCTTTCCTTACTAATATGCAACTCCCTCTCTGACTCCTCCACTAACTATAAAAAAATACTAATGTTTTGCTTCTCACACTCTTTACACACCTGAAACTTGCCTACAGCACTTATTCATTGTTGCTCTAACAGTTGTGTAAATTGCTTCCTTGTCCTCATTTGTAAGTCGCTTTGGATAAAAGCGTCCGCTAAATGACTAAATGTAAACGTATAAAGTACTAAAAAGACCGCATTTTAAATAAGTAGAAAAAAACAATGGTCAAATCTTATACAGGACATCCTAATCAATGTGTGTACTTCACATAAAAGCTTTTTACTGCAGCATTTTACAGAAACGGGGTATTAACATAATATAAAGTACTAAAAAGACTGCATTTTAAAGAAGTAAAAAAAAACAATGGTCAGTTCTTATACAGGACATCCCATACTATATAGTTACTTCACATGAAAACTTTTTACTGCAGCATTTTGGAGAAACGAGGTATTAAGCCAATATAAAGTGCTATAAAGACCCTATTTCAAATAAGTAGAAAAAAACAATTGTCAGTTGTTATACAGGACATCCCATACTATATGTGTACTTCACATGAAAACTTCTTACTGCACTGTTTGGGAGAAGCGGGGTATTAACATATTAATATAAAGTGATATAAAAACCCCATTTCAAATAAGTAGAAAAAACAATGGTCAGTTCTTATACAGGACATCCCATACTATATATCTACTTCACATAAAACCTTTTTACTCCAGCATTTTAAAGAAATTGGGTATTAACATAATATAAACACAGCATTTTAAATAAGTAGAAAAAAACATTGGTCAGTTCTTGTACAGGACATTTCATAGTACATGTGTACTTCACATGAACCTTTTTACTGCAGCATTTTAAAGAAATGGAGTATTAACATAATATAAAATGATATAAAAACCTCATTAAAAATAAGTAGAAAAAACAATGGTCAGTTTTTTTACAGGACATCCCATACTATTTATGTACTTCACATGAATCCTTTTTACTGCAGCAATTTAAAGAAACTGGCTATTAACATAATATAAAGTATTATAAACACCCCATTTCAAATAAGTAGAAAAAAACAATGGCCAGTTCTTATATAGGACATCCTAATCTATGTGTGTACTTCACATGAAAACTTTTTACTGCAGCATTTTAAAGAAACGGGGGTATTAACCTATTATAAAGTGCTATAAAAACCTCTATTCAAATAAGTAGAAAAAACAATGGTCAATTCTTATACAGGACATCCTATACTATATGTGTACTTCACACTAAACCTTCTAACTGCACTGCATTGGGGAAATGGGGTATAGATCTAATATAAATTGCTATAAAGACCGCATTTCAAGTAGAAAATACAATTATCAGTTCTCATACAGGACATCCCATACTATGTGTGTACTTCACATACAATCTTTTTACTGCAGCATTTTAAAGAAACGGGGTATTAACATAATATAAAGTACTATAAAGACCGCATTTTAAATAAGTAGAAAAAAATAATGGTTGATTCTTACACAGGACATCCAATACTATATATGTAACTATATATGTACTTCACATGAAACCTTTTTACTGCAGCATTTTCGAGAAGTGGGGTATTAGCCCATTATAAAGTGCTATAAAGACCACAGTTTAAATAAGTAGAAGACAACAATAGTCAGTTCTTATACAGGACATTCCATACTATATGTGTACTTCACATAAAGCCTTTTTACTTCAGTGTTTTGGAGAAACAGGGTATTAACATATTACAAAGTGCTATAAAGACCCCATTTCAAATAAGTAGAAAAAACAATGGTCAGTTCATATATAGGACATCCCATGTTATGTGTGTACTTCACATGAAACCTTTTTATTGCAGCATTTTGAAGAAATGGGGTATTAACCTATTATAAAGTGCTACAAAGACCGCATGTCAAATAAGTAGAAAAAAACATTGGTCAGTTCTTATATAGGACATCCCATACTATATGCGTACTTCACATGGATCATTCTTACTGCAGCATTTTTGAGAAATGGGATATTAACATATTACAAAGTGCTATAAAGACCCCATTTCTAATAAGTTGAAGAAAACAATTGCCAGTTTTTATACAGGGCATCCTATACTATACACATACTTCATGTGAAGACTTCTCACCAAATAATTTTGGAGAAATTGGGAAATAACAAAATTCAAGTGTTTTAAAGACCCCATTTTTTAGAAGTAGAATACAAAAATAGTCAGTTTTTGTAGAGGACATCTCATAAAATTTGCATACATCATATAAAGCCTTCTTACTACTACTTTTTAGAGAAATGGGGCACTAACATAATATGAAGTACTATAAAGACCTCATTACTAATAAGTAGAAAAAACAATAGTCAGTTGTCATACAGGATGTCCTATACTTTATGCATACTTCATGTGAAAACTTATTACTGCACCAGAAATTGGGTATTAAACTTATAAATTGCTTTAAAGACCCCCTTTCTAAAAAGTAGAAAAAAAATAACAATGCTCAGCTCTTCCTATTGCTGAATACTCGTAGAGGACATCCCATACTGTATGCATACCTAATATGAAACCTTCTTACTGCCACTTTTTGGAGAATTGGGGCATTAACATAATATAAAGTGCTTTATGTTTTTGTACAGGACGTCCCTCACTGTATGCATAATTTACATGAAACCATCCTACTGCGGCATTTTGGTGAAATAGGTATCAACTTAAAGTACTAAAAAGACCTAATTTCTAATAAGTAGAAAAAATCAACGGTCAGTTCTTGTACAGGACATCCCATACTACATGTATTTATCAGATGAAGACTTGTTACTGCAGTGTTTTGGAGAATTTGGGCATAAACATTATATAAAGTGCTTTAAATACCCAATGTCTAATAAGTAGAAGAAAACAATGGGCAGTTCACATTCATGAAATTCCATAATATATGCATACTTTACATGAAACCTTGTCACTGCAGCATTTTGGAGAAATGGAGGAATAATAACATTCAAAGTGTCATAAAGACCCAATGTCTAATAGGTAGAAGAAAACAATGGTCTGTTCTTAAAAAGGACGTCCCATACTAAAGGCGTACCTCATATGAAGACTTCTTACGGCAGCGTTTTAGAGAAAAGGGACATAATTACCTTTTAGATGGCTATCAAGACCCCATTTCTAATAAGTAAAAAAAAAAAAAAACGGTCAGTTCTTCAATGGACAATTCAGTGGTCAGTTAGGTTGATGGCATCATCCCAACTGTCTCAAGCTATTATTGTACCATTATAACAAAATGATATTATTGGGGATGATGAGTGGTGCTGCTCCAAATGTAGGGTACAAAGACAAAGACAAAACAAATATGTTTGGTTAATTTCATAGAGATAGTTTACCCAAAAGTGAAAATGAACGCACTATGCACTGGCAATCAAATGGTTACAAACATTTATTAGTTCCTTCTTTTGGTTGAACACAAAAGATATTTAGAATGAACTTGAAAACTGGTAACCATTGACTTCCACTTTAGAAAAAAAAAAAAACAATTACTATGGAGGTCAATAATAATAATAATAATAATTCCTTACATTTATATAGCGCTTTTCTGGGCACTCAAAGCGCTTTACATAGTGGGGGGGATCTCCTCATCCACCACCAGTGTGCAGCATCCACCTGGATGACGCGACGGCAGTCATCATTAACTATATAATAAATATAGTTCCTCAGCAGGAAGGAAACTGCAATTTTGTGTATCCCTGACACATTTGGAGTTGTGGAAAACTGTGTTGTGCTGTCTGTCCTTGACACATTCGTCCTGTATCAAAACTGACCATTATTTTATTCTACTCATTCGAAATGGACACTTTATAGTCATCTGAAGAGTAGTAACGCCCCATTAATCCAGATCACTGCAGTAACAAGTCTTCCTATGAGGTATGCATATAGTATGTGATGTCCTGTAAAAGAAATGACTGTTCTTTTTTCTACTTATTAGAAATGAGGTGTTTGTAGCAATCTAAAAGGTAACAATGTCCCAATTCTCCAAAACGATGCAGTAACAAGTCTTCGTCTGAGATATGCATATAGCATTGCATGTCCTGTACGACTGATCAATGTTTTCTTCTACTTAGTAGAAATTGGGTCATTATAGAACTTGCTGCAGTAAGAAGTCTTCATATGTACAAGAGCTGATGATTTTATGTACTTATTAGAAATTGGGTGTTTATATCAATCTGAAAAGTAATAATGTCCCAATTCTCCAAAAAACTGATGTAACAAGTGTTCATGTGAAGTACGCTTATAATATAGGATGTCCTGCATAAGAGCTGACCATTGTTTTCTTCTACTTACAAGAAATTGGGTCTTTGAAACACTTTAAATTATGTTAAACCTCATTTCTCAAAAACCCTGCTGTAATAAGGTTTTTATGTGAAGTACACATTTAGTATGTGAAGTCCTGTACAATAACTAATCATTGTTTTTTTTATACTTTTTGGAAATGGGGTCTTTATAACATTTTGAATTATAATAATACCCAATTGTTCAGTAAAAAGGTTCCATGTGAAGTACAGATATAGTATGGGATGTCATGTATAAGAACTGACATTGTTTTTTTCAACTTATTTGAATTGGGGTCTTTATAACACTTTATAATATGTTAATACCTAATTTTTCCAAAACACTGGAGTAAAAAGGTTTCAGGTCAAGTACACACATAGTATGGCATGTCCTGAATAAGAACTGACCACTGTTTTTTTTTCTAATTATTTGAAATGCAGTCTTTATAGCACTTTATAATATTTTAATACCCAATTTCTCCAAAACGCTGCAGTAAAAAGGTTTCATGTCAAGTGCACATAGTATGGGACGTGCTGTTTAAGCACTTACCATTTTTTTTTTCTACTTATTGGAAATGGGCTCTTAATAGCACTATAAAATACGTTAATACCCAGTTTCTTTAAAATGCTGCAGTAAAAAGGTTTCATGTGAAGACCACATATAGTATGGGACGTCCTGTTTAAGAACTGACCATTGTTTTTTTTTACTTATTGGAAATGGGCTCTTAATAGCACTATAAAATACGTTAATACCCAGTTTCTTTAAAATGCTGCAGTAAAAAGGTTTCATGTGAAGACCACATATAGTATGGGATGTCCTGTATAAGAACTGACCATTGTTTTTTTCTACTTATTTGAAAAGGGGTCTTTAAAGCACTTGATATTAGCTTAATACCCCGTTTCTTCAAAATGCTGCAGTAAAAAGGTTTCATGTGAAGTACATATGTAGTATGGGATGTCATGTATAAGAACTGACCATTGTCTTTTTCTGCTTATTTGAAATGGGGTCTTTATAGCACTTTATATTATGTTAATACCCCCTTTCTCCAAAATGCTGCAGTAAAAAGGTTTCATGTGAAGTACAGATATAGTATGGGACGTCCTGTATAAGAACTGACCATTGTTTTTTTCTACTTATTTGATATGGGGTCTTTATAACATTTTGAATTATATTAGTAACCTAATACTACAAAATGCTGCAGTAAAAAAGATTTAATGTGAAATTCACATTTAGTATGGGATGTCCTGTATAAGAACTGACCATTGTTTTTTTTTACTTATTAGAAATGGGCTCTTTATAGCACTTTATCATACGTTAATACCCTGTTTCCCAAAAACGCTGCAGTAAAAATGTTTTATGTGAAGTGCACATATAGTATGGGATGTCCTGTATAAGAACTGACCATTGTTTTTTTCTACTTATTTGAAATGGGGTCTTTATAGCACTTTATATTATGTTAATACCCCGTTTCTCCAAAATGCTGCAGTAAAAAGGTTTCATGTGAAGTACACATATAGTATGGTATGTCCTGTATAAGAACTGACCATTGTTTTTTTCTACTTATTTGAAATAGGGTCTTTATAGCACTTTATATTGGCTTAATACCTCGTTTCTCCAAAATGCTGCAGTAAAAAGGTTTCATGTGAAGTACATATATAGTATGGTATGTCATGTATAAGAACTGACCATTGTCTTTTTCTACTTATTTGAAATGGGGTCTTTATAGCACTTTATATTATGTTAATATCCCGTTTCTTTAAAGAGCCCATATTATGGGTTTTTGAAAATTCCCCTCCATGTAGTGTGTAACACAGCTCTAAGTGAAGTGAAGTATCCAGCTAAGGCTTAAATCTGTAAGAATACAGTGTTTAAAACGGTTGATTCATCTATAAAAGAGTCGACTCATAGTGCTTCGAACGAGTCGCCTTGATACCGACTCATTAGGTGTTTCGCCATGACGTACGAACGAAACCAAGTTATTCACGTGCACGCGCAAACCCGGGAGATTTCAAACCTGAGGCCCCGCCCTCTGACGCAGAAACCCAGACACACACACACACCCACAAACACACGCACACCCACAAACACACGCACACAAACATGCCGGTCGATTGAAGTAACACTGCAGATGGACATTATATTGAGTCTCTACCCAAAGATGAAACATCAGCATTATAGCCAAGCAGTTGGAAACTTCTGGAAGCTACATGCTACAAAGAATACTTCATCTGAGTTTGTTAAAGGAAGGATCAGTAAAGAGTAACTGATGGACGTCAGGATGGGTTTCTTCCATTTCTCAAGTGTAAGTACGTGCGGTTAAAGTTGTTGCCTCGTTGACTCTAGCTTGCAAATGTATTTAGTTGTGATTTGTTACTTGTAACCGCGTGTACTGTATCAGGTTATCTGGATATATTCTCTTATCGCGTGCAAAGTCACGTTAAAAACGCGACGCGTGCTGTTTGTTTATGGAGCTCCGTGCTAGAGTTCTGCTCCCGCGATTTATTCGGAAATTTATTCCCGCGCCGCAGAAATCTGGCGCGGGGACAGCCGCGGGAATAAATTTCCGAATAAATCGCGGGAGCGGTCGGTAACGGGTTTAATTTGGGACGGGAGCGGGCTGTCTAGCAATATCACGGATATTGCTATGCGAATTAGAAAGAGAGTCTGCGTGGTGCTTGTGTGTGTGTTAGTGCGCACGCGCGCGTATGAGAGAGAGAGCGAGAGAGAGAGAGAGAGAGCGAACGAACGAACGAACGAACGAACGAACGAGCTTTGTGCTGTGTGTGTGTGTTTATACTTGGCTGTCTGGACTGTATACTGGGTGATTTTTGGTTGTGTTCTCCGCTCTAGCGGGACCGGGCGCGGCGGGCAGAAAACGGAGCGGGTTCTCAGGCTAAAACCTGGCGGGTGCGGGCGGAAGCGGGAGCGTTGTCATCCGGAGGTGTGTGTGTGTTTTTGTGTGTGTGTGGTATGGCGAGTACACGACTGTCTCCTTCGTTCGGTTATCCGTGGCACTATCCACTCGCCATAGTGTGGCAGCTAAACTCCACGCCTACACTATCGAGCGTGTATGAACTGTGATTACTTTTTAAATTGCTGATTAGCTATTGGCCATTTCCCTCTCTGACTGAAGGCAGTCGACCAATCGCGACAGACTGTCATCGGTCCAATCAGCGCAGATTAGCTCCGCGCTAAGGAAGGGTTTGGGAACAAATGAATCACTGGACGATTCATACAGGAGTCGCTGGCATAATTAGGTAAAAATAAATGCAGATTATAAGACCATGAAAGTGTTTTTTGACCTTGCATGCATATTAGACTGTTGTTGGAGACCCTTACAACCAGGATATGATCCTATTTCATGTATAATATGGGCTCTTTAAAATGCTTCAGTAAAAAGGTTTCATGTGAAGTACACACATAGATTAGCATGTCCTGTATAAGATCTGACCATTATTTTTTTCTACGTATTTGAAATGGGGTTTTTATACAACTTTTTGTTATGTTAATACCTCATTTCTCCAAAACAGTGCAGTAGGAATGTTTCATGTGATGTACACACAAAATATGGAATGTCTTGTACAAAAACTGACCATCGTTTTTTTCTACTTATTTGAAATGGGGTCTTTATAGCACTTTATATTATGTTAATACCCCATTTCTCTAAAATGCTGCAGTAAAGAGGTTTCATGTGAAGTACAGATATAGTATGGGATGTCGTGTATAATAACTGACCATTGTTTTTTTCTACTTATTTAAATTGGGGTCTTTATAACACTTTGAAATATAATATTAAACAATTTCTCCAAAACGCTGCAGTAATAAGGTTTCATGTGAAGTCCACACATAGTATGGGATGTCCTGTGTAAGAACTGACCATTGTTTTTTTCTACTTATTTAAAATGCGGTCTTTATAGTATTTTATATTATGTTAATACCCCGTCTCTTTAAAATGCTGCAGTAAAAAGGTTTCATGTCAAGTACATATATAGTATGGGATGTCCTGTGTAAGAACTGACCATTGTTTTTTTCTACTTATTTAAAATGCGGTCTTTATAGTATTTTATATTAAGTTAATACCCCGTCTCTTTAAAATGCTGCAGTAAAAAGGTTTCATGTGAAGTACATATATAGTATGGGATGTCCTGTAAAAGAACTGACTATTGTTTTTTTCTACTTATTAGAAATGGGGTCTTTATAGCACTTTATATTATGTTAATGCGCCATGTCTGAAAAATGCTGCAGTAAAAAGGTTTCATGTGAAGTACAGAATATAGTGTGGGATGTCCTATATAAGAACTGACCATTGTTTTTTTGCTACTTATTTAAATTGGGGTCTTTATAACACTTTGAAATATAATAATATACAATTTCTCCTAAACACTGCAGTAATAAGGTTTCATGTGAAGTTCACACATAGTATGGGATGTCCTGTATAAGATCTGACCCTTGTTTTTTTCTACTTATTTGAAATGGGGTTTTTATACAACTTTGTTATATTAATACCTAATTTCTCCAAAACAGTTCAGTAAGAATGTTTCATGTGATGTACACACATAATATGGAATGTCTTGTACAAAAACTGACCATTGTTTTTTTTCTACTTATTTGAAATGGGGTCTTTATAGCACTTTATATTATGTTAATACCCCATTTCTCTAAAATGCTGCAGTAAATAGGTTTCATGTAAAGTACAGATATAGTATGGGATGTCGTGTATAATAACTGACCATTGTTTTTTTCTACCTATTTAAATTGGGGTCTTTATAACACTTTGAAATATAATATTATACAATTTCTCCGAAACACTGCAGTAATAAGGTTTCATGTGAAGTCCACACATAGTATGGGATGTCCTGTGTAAGAACTGACCATTGTTTTTTTCTACTTATTTAAAATGCGGTCTTTATAGTATCTTATATTATGTTAATACCCCGTCTCTTTAAAATGCTGTAGTAAAAAGGTTTCATGTGAAGTACATATATAGTATGGGATGTCCTGTATAAGAACTGACCATTGTTTTTTTCTACTTATTTAAAATGTGGTCTTTATAGTATTTTATATTATGTTAATACCCCTTCTCTTTAAAATGCTGCAGTAAAAAGGTTTCATGTGAAGTAGAGATATAGTATGGGATGTCGTGTATAATAATTGACCATTGTTTTTTTCTACTTATTTAAATTGGGGTCTTTATAACACTTTGAAATATAATATTATACAATTTCTCCAAAACACTGCAGTAATAAGGTTTCATGTGAAGTCCACACATAGTATGGGATGTCCTGTGTAAGAACTGACCATTATTTTTTTCTACTTATTTAAAATGCGGTCTTTATAGTATCTTATATGTTGTTATTACCCCGTCTCTTTAAAATGCTGCAGTAAAAAGGTTTCATGTGAAGTACATATATAGTATGGGATGTCCTGTAAAAGAACTGACCATTGTTTTTTTCTACTTATTTAAAATGCGGTCTTTATAGTATTTTATATTATGTTAATACCCCTTCTCTTTAAAATGCTGCAGTAAAAAGGTTTCATGTGAAGTACATATATAGTATGGGATGTCCTGTATAAGATCTGACCATTGTTTTTTTCTACTTATTTGAAATGGGGACTTTATAGCACTTTATTTTATGTTAATACCCCATTTCTCTAAAATGCTGCAGTAAATAGGTTTCATGTGAAGTAGAGATATAGTATGGGATGTCGTGTATAATAACTGACCATTGTTTTTTTCTACTTATTTAAATTGGGGTCTTTATAACACTTTGAAATATAATATTATACAATTTCTCCAAAACACTGCAGTAATAAGGTTTCATGTGAAGTCCACACATAGTATGGGATGTCCTGTGTAAGAACTGACCATTGTTTTTTTCTACTTATTTAAAATGCGGTCTTTATAGTATCTTATATTATGTTAATACCCCGTCCCTTTAAAATGCTGCAGTAAAAAGGTTTCATGTGAAGTACATATATAGTATGGGATGTCCTGTATAAGATCTGACCATTGTTTTTTTCTACTTATTTGAAATGGGGACTTTATAGCACTTTATTTTATGTTAATACCCCATTTCTCTAAAATGCTGCAGTAAATAGGTTTCATGTGAAGTACATATATAGTATGGGATGTCCTGTATAAGAACTGACCATTGTTTTTTTCTACTTATTTAAAATGCGGTCTTTATAGTATTTTATATTATGTTAATACCCCTTCTCTTTAAAATGCTGCAGTAAAAAGGTTTCATGTGAAGTACATATATAGTATGGGATGTCCTGTATAAGATCTGACCATTGTTTTTTTCTACTTATTTGAAATGGGGTCTTTATAGCACTTTATTTTATGTTAATACCCCATTTTTCTAAAATGCTGCAGTAAATAGGTTTCATGTAAAGTAGAGATATAGTATGGGATGTCGTGTATAATAACTGACCATTGTTTTTTTCTACTTATTTAAATTGGGGTCTTTATAACACTTTGAAATATAATATTATACAATTTCTCCAAAACACTGCAGTAATAAGGTTTCATGTGAAGTCCACACATAGTATGGGATATCCTGTGTAAGAACTGACCATTGTTTTTTTCTACTTATTTAAAATGCGGTCTTTATAGTATTTTATATCATGTTAATACCCCGTCTCTTTAAAATGCTGCAGTAAAAAGGTTTCATGTGAAGTACATATATAGTATGGGATGTCCTGTATAAGATCTGACCATTGTTTTTTTCTACTTATTTGAAATGGGGTCTTTATAGCACTTTATTTTATGTTAATACCCCATTTTTCTAAAATGCTGCAGTAAATAGGTTTCATGTAAAGTAGAGATATAGTATGGGATGTCGTGTATAATAACTGACCATTGTTTTTTTCTACTTATTTAAATTGGGGTCTTTATAACACTTTGAAATATAATATTATACAATTTCTCCAAAACACTGCAGTAATAAGGTTTCATGTGAAGTCCACACATAGTATGGGATATCCTGTGTAAGAACTGACCATTGTTTTTTTCTACTTATTTAAAATGCGGTCTTTATAGTATTTTATATCATGTTAATACCCCGTCTCTTTAAAATGCTGCAGTAAAAAGGTTTCATGTGAAGTACATATATAGTATGGGATGTCCTGTATAAGAACTGACCATTGTTTTTTTTCTACTTATTTAAATTGGGGTCTTTATAACACTTTGAAATATAATAATATACAATTTCTCCAAAACACTGCAGTAATAAGGTTTCATGTGAAGTTCACACATAGTATGGGATGTCCTGTATAAGAACTGACCATTGTTTTTTTCTACTTATTAAAAATGGGGTCTTTATATTATTTTATATTATGTTAATACCCCGTCTCTTTAAAATGCTGCAGTAAAAAGGTTTCATGTGAAGTACATATATAGTATGAGATGTCCTGTATAAGAACTGACTATTGTTTTTTTCTACTTATTAGAAATGGGGTCTTTATAGCACTTTATATTATGTTAATACGCCATGTCTGAAAAATGCTGCAGTAAAAAGGTTTCATGTGAAGTACAGAATATAGTATGGGATGTCCTATATAAGAACTGACCATTTTTTTTTCTACTTATTTAAATTGGGGTCTTTATAGTATTTTATATTATGTTAATACCCTGTCTCTTTAAAATGATGCAGTAAAAAGGTTTCATGTGAAGTACATATATAGTATGGGATGTCCTGTTTAAGAACTGACCATTGTTTTTTTCTACTTATTTGAAATGGGGTCTTTCTAGCACTTTATTTTATGTTAATACCCCATTTCTCTAAAATGCTGCAGTAAATAGGTTTCAAGTGAAGTACACATAGATTATGGGATGTCCTATATAAGAACTGACCATTGTTTTTTTCTACTTATTAGAAATAGGGTCCTTATAACACTTTAAATCATATTAATATACAATTTCTCTTAAACAGTGCAGTAAGAAGATTTAATGTGAAGTACACATATAGTATGAAATGTCCTGTATAAGAACTGACCATTGTTTTTTTCTACTTATTTAAAATAAACTCTTTATAGTACTTTATGTTATGTTAATACCCCGTTTCTTTAAAATGCTGCAGTAAAAAGCTTTTATGTGAAGTACACACATAGATTAGGATGTCCTGTATAAGATCTGACCATTGTTTTTTTCTACTTATTTGAATTGGGTTTTTTATAGCACTTTAAAATATGTTAATACCCTGTTCCTCCAAAACTCTGTAGTTAAAAGTTTTCTTGTGTAGTACAGATATAGTATGGTATGTCCTGTATAAGAACTGACCATTGTTTTTTCCTACTTATTTGAAATGTAGTCTTCATAGCACTTTTTATTAGGTTATTACCCCGTTTCTCCAAAACAGTGCAGTAAAAAGATTTCATATGAAGTACACATATAGCATGGGATGTTCTGTACAGGAACTGATCATTGTTTTTGTCTACTTATTGGAAATTGGGTCTTTATAACACTGAGTAATGTTAATACCCAATTTCTCCAAAACATTGCAGTAACAAGTCTTTATTTGAAGTTTAGAATGTGATGTCCTGTATCAGACCTGACTATTGTTTTTTTCTACATATTTTAAATGAGCAATTTTTTGTCCAAATTGCTGAAGTAAAAAGTATTCAGATGTAGTATATATGCATATAGCATGGGACATCCAGTATCAAACCAGATCAGTCTTTTATTTAGCTTATGTCAAACAATGTATTTATAGCACTTTAAAGACTTTATAGCTCATTAATAGCACATTTCTCCAAAATGCTGCAGTAAGTTATTATGAGGTATGCATATAATATTGGATGTCCTGTTCATTGTTTTCTTCTGCTCACCTAAATGAGGTCTTTTACATGAGGTATGCATGTACATCCTGTATCAGAACCAAACTTTGTTTTTTTTCTACTTATTTCTTTATAGCACTTTAAAGTGTGTTAATGGTACATTTCTCCAAAATGCTGCAGTAAAACAGGCTTCATATGATGTATGCTTAGTATTTGACTTCCTGCATCAGATCTTGTTGTTCTATTCTACTTATAACAAATAATAAGGTCTTTACAGTCATCTAAAGTGTAATAATGCCCCTTATCCCATATACTGAAAGAAGCATAACCTTTTAAATCCCCTTTAAATGAAATAAACATATATTTGTAATTCAAACAATGTTTTGTTGGACTACTTTATGATTGTTTTCACTTTCTGAGGTTAGCCACGTTGTATAAAATTGCATTTAACCTTATTTGCAATGTACTGTAGTTGGCTAGGAGAAGTAGAAACGCATTCTGTGTATTTAGAAATCGTATATTTATTCTGTCCGTTTGATCTGCTATAAAATCATTTGAAGCAAAAAGATAAACTTGAGGAAATTAAAGGTAAGCCCAGAAACCAATTTCTTAAAATAACAACAGTCAAAAAAACCTAATAAATTGTTTAATAAAGCATACGTGGGACGAAAGGGGGATAAACTTATATTTCGTTGTTATCTCTCTGTTCTGGGCGAAATGGGTGCTCTGTGGAGCGCTCTCTGTGTGGCTGCTGACGTTACCGTAATGATAATAATACGCGCGCACCGAAATATAAAGCGCGGCTGGCTTGACTGTGTTTTTCCGAACCGCGGCTGGCTTGACCGCAGTGTGCTATAGGCTAGTTAACCTTAGCATAGCTTCCCGTCACTTTTTATTAACTTGAAACTCCTCAAATACATTTGGGCACCCGAATAGAAAAAGAGTGAGACTGCTTCTGAGCCATTTCTTGGTCCTCCACCAGTCTAAAAAAAAAAAAAAAACATGTTCTTTGTGGAAGAATTTTAGTCAGTGGAGCTGCAGATAAAACAAAGTGATACTGTATAATGTGTGCAAAAGTGAAATCGGCAGAGATATTAAACATCTGTCAACATCTTCTATGCATAATTATTCATTTCTTTTCGGCTAAGTCCCTTTATCAATCTGGGGTTGCTACAGTGGAATGAACCACCAATTTATCCAGCATATGATTTACGCAGTTGCTGCCCTTCCAGCTGCTACCCAGCACTGAGAAACATCCATACACTCTCTTTCACACACATACAATAGGGACTATTTAGCTTACCCAATTCACCTATATTGCATGTGTTTGGACTGTGGGGGAAACCGGAGCACCCGGAGGAAACCCACGCCAACATGGGGAGAACCCAGTCAGGGCTCGAACCAGCAACCTTCTTGCTGTGAGGCGACAGTGCTACTCACTGTGCCACCGCGCAACCTTCTATGTAATGTATTATCACATGCACTAAAAGCATCCTCTCCTGATACTGTGAACCCCCCACAAGCATCAATCCCCTCAATCAGCACAGCTATGTTCTGCTAAATCCTCCACAAGCACCAAACCATCAACACAGCCACATTCTGCCCCAGCAAGTCAGTTTCAAACATAAAAACAAAAAAAAAATTTGTGTCTGTTTTGTGGCAGGCAGATGACAATAGCAGGGCTGTATCTTTTAGTATTATATAGAATACTTTTGTTCTGCCAGATCTCCCAGGCAGGGGTTTATTAAGATTTATTTAGTTAATTTTAGTATTTGGAATTCTGTCCATTGGAAAGAAGTTCTTTCAGAAGAAGAACAGTTTTTTGAAATATTATTTGTTTTTATTCTGTCTATTCAGTGTCCTTCAACAAGAATGGTGGTGGTGGGGTTCATAATATTTACAATGGTATTTTATTAGTTGTTGGTTTAACCATGGATGAGATAATGGCTTCTATGTTATTTTCTTTTCAATGACATTTCTTGTCACATGTTCAAAAACAACAACCAATATTGCATGTCTATAATTTATATAATGGGTATAATTAAACAATACTTTCAATATAATGTAAATTAGAAGTGTAATAGAAAAAATATATATTTTTGCGCCATTTTGAATTTTACTCGAATACAAATACAAATACAAATACAAATACAAATACTTTTCCCACTCAACAAATACAAATACAAATACAAATACCGGCTGCTCCGCACATCCCTAATATATATATATATATATAAAATTTCAACTCTGTTATTTGGCGCTCTTTTCTTTTCTCATTTCTTTATTTGTACAATATTACAAAAATAATTTAATAAAACAGAAAAATAAGCCATAATGTGCAGGAAGAGGCAAAAGCCCAAATTATTACTTTCTAAATGTTGTGTTTTTTTCCCCTAGACACTTTTTTAAAATTCTAACAGCATTAAATATTCTGAAGAAAATCATTTATAACAAGCAGCACATTATTTTATATAAATGGAGAATTGTCAGTGTTGATTTAACGCTGACTATAAAACAGATTGCGTGTTTAACATCTAAAAACAGCTGCATCTGTGTTACTGATTTAATCACATTCACTCAGCCGCTGTCTGGTAAATAACAATGTACAGCGCAAATGCTTTAATCTCTACACGCTCCATTAAAACACACCAGACCCTCTCTCTCAAGCGCAGTCAGATGTCGGTCTAATATAACATATAACATGAGATATCAAAGCTTGAGTCCCAGTAACTGCTAATCTTCATTGAGGTTGGTGTTCCTGACAAAACACAGCCCCTCAAGCCAGACATCCAGCTTATTATCATGACCCTTTTTTTTCAATTGGAAGTATATTTTCTTATTGTCTCTTAAACGCCTGGTACACATCTTAATATCTAACTGAAACATTCACCTGCTAATAAATTCCCCTTCCTGAATGCAAAAGATTATACAGTGCATCCGGTAAGTATTCATAGCGCTTTACTTTATCCAATTTTTTTTTATGTTACAGCCTTATTCCAAAATAGATTAAATTCATTTATTTCCTCAAAATTCTGCACACAATACCCCATAATGACAATGTGAAAAAAGAGTTTTTGAAATCTATTTTTGCACATTTATTACAATTTAAAAATCTGAAAAATCACATGTACACAGGGCCGGAGTGGGACTCTTTTTCAGCCCTGGAGTTTCAAGCCTCAGACCGGCCCACCTCAGTTCACCACTGACTATATTAAAATAAGGTAATTTCCAATTCAGTTTCTAATTACACTATCACGTCTTTTTTTGAGAAAACAGCTGTTTTAGAACTTCAAATGTTCAACAACCCTTACAGTATTATATGTCTTAACAATAAAAATGAAAAACAAAAACAAATTGTTACTCCGACGAGTACCGAACCCGGGTCGGCTGCGTCATAATTTAACGTGCTAACCACTGTATGGCTATGAGAAAATAGATCTGGGGTAAAATAATGAATAAGAAGGCTGTGAAGTAAATAAATAAATTATTTTTAAAAAGTGTGACTGCTGAGAGCAACAGATTCTGGAGCTAGGGACACCGGCCCTCGCAGCCAAAAAATGGACCGGCCCACCGGGAATTCTCCCAGGCCTCCCGATTAGCCAATCCGGGCCTGCTTTCAAAAGTATTCACAGCCTCACAGCCTTCTTCTGGAGCTCAGGTACATTCTGTTTCCACTGATAAATCTTGAGATGTTTCAGCAGCTTAATTGGAGTTCACCTGTGGTCAATTAAGTTAATTAGACATGATTTAAAAAGGCATACACCCAGGCCCGGATTGGCTAATCGGGAGGACCGGGAGAATTCCCGGTGGGCCAATCCGTTTTTTGGCAGCGAGGGCCGTTGTGTCCCTAGCTCCAGAATCTGTAGCTTTCAGCAGTCACACTTTTATTTATTTATTTACTTGACCACAGTCTTCTTATTAATCATTTTACCGCAGCTCTGCTCTTTTTATCTATTTTCTCACAGCCTCGTGAGCATCCTGCCTGCAGGTTAATGATGATATAAGTGAGATGAGTCACCTCTCATTGTACAGCTGTTGTGGTCCAGTGGTTAGCATGTTAAGTTACAATGCCACCGATCTGGGTTTGATCCTCGTCTGAGTAATTTATTTATTTATTTATTTTATTGTTAAGATATATAACACTGTTAGGGTTGTTGAACATTTGAAGTTATAAAGCAGCTGTTTTCTCAAAAAAAGACAGGATAGTGTAATTAGAAACTGAATTGGAAATGACCTTATTTTAATATAGTCATTCGTGATCTGAGGTGGGCCAGTCTGAGGCTTGAAACTCCAGGGCTGAAAAGGAGTCCCACTCCGGCCCTGCATACACCTGTCTATATAAGGTCCCAAGGTTGACAGTGCATGTCAAAGCACAGACCAAGCATGAAGACAAAGGAATTGTCTGTAGGAATTTTCAAAAAGGGCATTTGAAGGACTCTCAGACCATAAGAAACTAAATTTTCTGCTCTGATGAGACTAAAATTGAACTCTTTGGAGTGAATGCCAGTCGAAAGCAGGCACCGCTCATCACCAGGCTAATACCATCCCTACAGTGAAGCATGGTGGTGGCAGCATCATGCTGTGGGGATGTTTTTCAGCAGCAGGAACTGGAAGACTAGTCAGGATAGAGGGAAAGATGAATGCAGCAATGTACAGAGACATCCTGAATGGAAACCTGCTTCAGAGAGCTCTTGACCTCAGACTGGGGCGACAGTTCATCTTCCAGCAGCACAATGACCCAAAGCACACCGCCAGAATATCAATGGAGTGGCTTCACAAAAACTTGGTTAATGTCCTTGAGTGGCCCAGCCAGAGCCCAGACCTAAATCCTAATGAACATCTCTGGAGAGATCTGAAAATGGCTGTACACTGTTGCTTCCCATCCAACCTGATAGAGCTTGAGAGGTACTGCGAAGAGGAATGGACAAAAATTTCCAAAGACAGGTGTACCAAGCTTGTGGCATCATATTCAAAAAGACTTGAGGCTGTAATTGCTGCCAAAGGTGCATCAACACAGTATTGAGCAAAGGCTGTGAATACTGATGTACATGTGATTTTTCAGTTGTTTTTTTTTTTTTTTGGAATAAAGAGCTATGAATACTTTCCGGATGCTCTGTACATTCGATTTTAAAACTTTGTTCTTATGACACAATCCTAAATCGACTGTAAAAAATATTTAAACAGAAAATACTACAAGATTTCACTGGGCAACTAAATTATAATTTAAAGTGCCAATGCAGTAAGCAAAATAATCTTATGGCAAAAGAAAATACAAGATTTTTTATCTTACACCATTGGCATATTATTTAGCCTGTTTTAAGGAAAAACTCACTTAATTTTGGCATATTATTTATTAAAACGAAACAAAACAATGCTTCTTTATTTAAGAATTTGTTGATATTTGGACTTGAAACAAAACAAAAAATCAACGTAAGAAATGCATTTTCTGCAGTCGCCTACCTGAGTGGATCCGTATCCCCCAAGATGGTTTCGTTGCTGACTGAGCCACTTCATCAGAGCAAATCCTTCATCCATTAGTCTGAGACTGTGCATGGTGAGCAGGACATAAGCAGCGATCTCAATATCTGCTGAACGCGGCTGCCAGGAATCATACAGAACGCTGCCTGGAGATCTCCATGTTGGCACTCCATCTAAAACACCCAGAACGCAACATCACCATCCAACTGCTATAAACACGTTAACATTTCATCGTGACAGATCCAGTGCCAATTTTTAACAGTACAGTCCGTCACCACAACAAGAGCTATTAATGAAAACTTTTACTTTAATATCTACAGTACCAGTCAAAAGTTTGGAATAATGGTTTTATATCAAGCTTATTCTGCTCACAAATGCTATGCCATTCAAAAAGAAATTGTGAAATGTTATTGCAATATTAAATAACTGTTCTTTTATTGAATGTAGTTTAAAATGTAATTTATTATTGTGGTTTAAAGCTGCATTTGAAGCATGATGAGTCACTAAATCCTTTAAATATACTTTTCTATCATGATCTGCTTAAGACAAAACATTTAAAGGTGCCACATATTGCAGTGATTCAATATGTTTTCTGATATCTGCGTAGTAGGTATGAATCTTAGGCAAGTAAAGAAAAAAAATCATGATCATTTATAACTCCATAAAATGCCCCTAGAATCAGAAGCTCTATATTGACCATATTTGGAATGGTCATGAATATTAATGAGCTCTGCTGATGGCCAGCTCCCATTGCTCTCTCTCTCTCCCTCACTCACTCACATAGTATTAATATTTTGCACACGTTTATTTCAGATTACATCATGCTATGTGATTGTCAACCCATCAGAGTAACCTATTGTGCTACTGAATTGTGTTGTGGATAATATAGGCTAAATTACAGTATAACAACAGATGTATAGTGTTTAATTTTTATGCTAAAATGTAAATGTGAAAACAGGAATTGGTATCAACCACTTCATAAACAGAAGACGTTTAATAAAGTGTCTTGCTGATTTTATATTTTAGATATGATAGTAAGGGTTATATGAAACCATTATTAAAAGTGTATTTTATACTAAGTGCACACTTATATTCAGCAGTCTATGTGTTTGTTGAATAATTACAAATATACGAGGCAAATTTCACAATAAACACAATAAAAACAATACAATTAAACAAAGCTAATGTGGAGCTAAACACATTTACAATCTGTATATCCTGCATTTTACATCCTGCTGTGAAGTCATAGAAATAGAAAGCATTTCTAAAATGGAAATCGTGTGCATAACCATCACATAAGATTAGGAAAAAAGCTCCGTTCAACATAGAAAAGATTTAGCATGCGTCACATTTTCAGGACATGGTGTCACAGTATTGTAATTTCCATATACGTCCATATAGCAAGATTTTCTTTATAGGGCACCTTTAATATTTTTGTTCTTGTTGTTTGTTTGGGAAACTGATACAAAACTATTCAAAAGTACCATTAAAAACTTATTTAGTTATGTAAAAGTAAATACATTTATAATGCAAAAAATTTTGCAAATATAAGCAATTTTTTTGAAATGTAGAAGTTAGCTATTATTTACTCAAATAATCCCAAAAGTCAGTTTCCACGATACTAAAAAGCAAATAAAAAAAAAATCTTTCACCACTTTCAAGCAAGAAGGTCGCTGGTTCGAACCTCGGCTCAGTTGGCGTTTCTGTGTGGAGTTTGCATTTTCAGCTGCCAGAGCTCTGACCAGGTCTAGAAAATATGATCATATAACCCCAATTTTATCCTCCTTACACTGGCTGCTGTTAAATTTCGTATTGAATTTAAAATATTACTTCTTACCTATAAAGCTCTAAATAATCGAGCTCCTGTTTATCTAACCAACCTTCTGTCTCGCTACGAACCAACTCGCTCCTTAAGATCTCAAAATTCAGGGCTTCTGGTAGTACCTAGAATAGCAAAATCAAGTAAAGGAGGTCGAGCCTTCTCTTTCATGGCTCCTACACTCTGGAATAGCCTTCCTGGTAATGTCCGAGGCTCAGACACACTCTCCCAGTTCAAAACTAGATTAAAGACCTATCTGTTTAGTAAAGCATACACTCAATGCATCACCTAGCGGGTTCCACACTGGCTTCTGCATCTTGCTTATATACACTATGAACAGCAGCTACGCTAATTATTCTCTTTATTCTCTATTTTCACCTGGGGATACTCATCCCGAGGTCCTCAGATTAGGCGGAGTCACTGATTGGATCCAAGACCAGCGACGTGATGATCCCAAGGATTCCATATCCAGGACCAGGCCATATCCTGAGCTGCTGCTGCGCTGATGGTCGTGGGGAGTGGAGAACATGTGTCTGATTCCAGCGACGCTCCAGGGACAGACGAGTCTTCATTGAGGCCATCTTCCAGCATAAACCACGGCGAATGAAGTTCTGCACAAGACTTTTGGCCAGCGGAGAAATTAAAATGGTCGTGCCCAACTGAGTCTGGTTCTCTCAAGGTTTTTTTTCTTCACTCCCATCAGGTGAAGTTGTTTTTCCCTCTCCGCTGTCGCCACTGCCTCGCATGGTTCAGGATTGGTAGAGCTACGCATCGATGAATTTGCTCTTCAGTGTTTGAACTCTCAGTAATGATTAAATCACACTGAACTGAGCTAAACTGAACTGAACTGAACTTAAACACTAAAACCTGAACTACACTGTTCTAGTTACTGAACCACACTGTTCCAGTTACTATGACCATTTATGTGAAGCTGCTTTGACACAATCTACATTGTAAAAGCGCTATACAAATAAAGCTGAATTGAATTGAATTGAATTTCTCCCTGCAATCGTGTGGGTTTCCTCCGGGTGCTCCGGTTTTCCCCACAGTCTAAAGACATGCGGTACAGGTGAATTGGGTAGGCTAAATTGTCCGTAGTGTATGAGTGTGTGTGTGGATGTTTCCCAGAGATGGGATGCGGCTGGAAGGGCTGGAAAACTTGCTGGATAAGTTTGCGGTTCATTCCGCTGTGGTGACCCCTTTCTAATAAAGGGACTAAGCCGACAAGAAAATGAATTAATGATTGTTCATAATAGAACAGCAAATAATTATAATATAAGGATTTCTGAGGGATCATGTGGCACTTAAGACTAGAGTAATGATTCAGCTTTGAAAAACATTGAAACAAGAGATGTCCAGATCCGATAAAGTGATCAGAAATCTGGCCCAATCACGCAGTTTCAGACTTGAATGAATTACCTCCCGATCAGTATGCGGTGGCACAGAGTTAGACCTCTTTCTTGACTTCACAAAGAAACAGCAAAGCGTGCGGCAGGACATTACTTTGTTGCAGAGACGCTATTGGTTAAATGCGGCAAAGTAAAACACGGAAGCAGCCTGAATCGGAAAGCGCAAAAACAACTGATCGGGACATCCCTAATTGAAGCTACATTCAACAAGAGAACAGTTATTTAAAATTGTATTAAAAAGTCCGCAATTTTATTGTATTTTTGTTCAAATACATGCAGGCTTGGTGAGCAGAATGGCCTTTAAAACATTTAAAAAAAATCTTATTCCAAACCTTTGGCTGGTTGTGTATGGTCAACAGGGTATCTGCTGATCTCTAAGAGTTATATTTAAGACTTTTTAGGGCCTTTTTAATACCACAGAATGACATTTTAGACTAATTTATAGTACAAAATTTGCATTAAAAAGAGCACACAACACAACTGATGACCATAATGAACTTACACATAGACTTTTACACATAGACAGGTGACAAAAGTCTTACACATGACCACATAAATTTACATATACATAATTATGCATAAAAATTGTGACAAACCTTAAAACATTATTATTATTATTATTATTATTATTATTATTAATGAATTAATGATAATTATAACAAAAACAACAAAAATCATAATAAAAATTGTACATAAGTTCCCCCAAACTGCATTAACGACACTAAGAAACATAATTTGCCAATGTCAATAACTTATGCCTACTATTAAATTAAATATAACAATATTTTTTATGAATAGTTTTTTTATTTTTGTTTTATAGATACTTCATTTCTCATTTAGTTTGATCTTGTCCTCGTAAAGCATTTGCTGATAACTGTCGTCAATTCAGGGGTCAGACCGTTTTAAGACTTATTGAGGCCTTATTTTCATACTATAGAACTTTTTAAGGATCCACAGACACCCTGTTCAACATCTGCAACAGCTCGTTGATTAGCACAGTTAATCACTGACTCAGAGTGTAAATTGAGAGGATATTTACCAATGACCAGTGCTCTGTTCAGCAGTGTGGTGAGGGCAGATGGAGCGGCGCTGCTCTTGGCCAGTGACAGAGCATAGGCCACTAAAGACAAGCTGTAGTTACTGGAGATTCCCTGAGCCAGACGAGACGTCAGGAAACTCAAGGCTAAAGACACACTGTCTTTATGTGTGCTCTAAGAGAAGACACAAACACTTCAGTCAATCAATCAATCAGTCAGTCAGTCAATCTTTCAATCTGTCCCTTTACAATCCATATATACCCCTCTATCACATTCAATTGATCAATCCACCCTTGCATCCATTTATCCTTCTATCTTTCCGTTTATCCTTTCATCAATTTATTCATTACCGATACAAATCATGCGTCAACTAATCAATTCATTTTAATCTGTAGATTCTTCAATCAATCAATGCATCCCATTTTCTTCAAATGTATGCTCCAATGCATTCATCCATCCATTTGTTCAGTATTTTATTTATAAATATTTTAATAAATCTATCAATTAAGCCATCCATCAGTCTTTGAATCTATGCATCATCTATGAATCTTTCAATCTATAAATCAATCCACTCCCCCGTTCATCCATCAGTTCATCCATAGATCTCTTAATCCACCCATCCGTTCCATCGTATAATACAACCATCATCCATCCTTCCAACAGCCCATACTTCTTTAAATCCATCCCCCCTCCATTCACCCATCATTCCGTCCAATAATCTTTTCATCCATCCATATATTCCATCTAATAAACTCTTATCCATCCATCCATCCATCCTCCTATCCATTACATTGAATAATCTTTTCGTCCATCTATCAAGCCAATCTTTTAATTCATCCATTCATCTTTAATCTATCCACTTATCAATTCCATCCAGTATTCCTATCCATCAGCCTATTGTTCTTTTAATCCATCCATTCATCCCTCCATCCACCTACCTATTCCAACCGATAATGTTTTCATCCATCCACCAATTCATTAATCCTTCCATCTATTCACCTGCCCATTCCATCCAATAATCCTTTCATCCAATTATCCATTTATCCGTTCATCCCTCCGTCCACCTTCCCATTCCATCCAATAATCCTTTCATCCATCCATTCATCCACCCATTAATTATTCATTACATCAAATAATCTTTTCATCCCTCCATCAACCCACCCATCTTTTAATTTATCCACCTATTAAATTCATCCAATATTTCCATCCACCAGTCTATTGTTCTTTTATTTCATCCATCCATCCATCCATCCATCCATCTATGAATTCTTCCATCCACCTATTCATTACATTGAATAATCTTTTCATCCATCCATCAACCCATACATCTATTAATTCATCCATCCATCTTTTAATCTATCCACCTATTAATTCCATCCAGTATTTCCATCCATCAACCTATTGCTCTTTTAACTCATCCTTCCATCCATCTATCCATTCTTCCATCCACTTACCCATTCCATCCAATAATAGTTTCATCTGTCCATTAGCCCATACTTATTTAAATCTATCAATCCATCCCTCCATCCACCAACCCATTCCACTCAATGATCCTTTCATCCATCCATCCATCCATCCATCCATCCATCCATCCATCCACCCATACTTCATTTAATCCATCCATCCATCTATCTATCCATTACATCGAATATTCTTTTTATTTATCTATTAACCCACCCATCTTTTAATTCATCCACCCATCTCTCCTTCCACCCACCCATTCCAACCAATAATCTTTTCATCCATCCATCCCATTTGCCAGCCCATGCTTCTTTTAATCCATCGATCTCTCCATCCCCCACCCATTCCATCAAATAATCCTTTTATCCATCTATCCATTCATTAGCCCACATTTCTTTTAATCCATCCATCCATCCATCCATCCATCCACCTATCCATTACATAAAATAATCTTTTCATCCATACATCATCATTACATCTTTTATTTCATCCATCCATCTTTTAATCCATCCACTTATCAATTCCATTTAATATTTTCATCCATCCATCACATCAGCCCATACTTCTTTGAATCTATCCATCTCTCCCCCCACCTACTCATTCCATCCGATAATACTTCCATCCAATCTCCATCCATCTATGCCTTCATCTCTACATCTAACCTCATATTTGGCGTCCTCCAGAAGCGCTATTAGAACATATGCAGTGAGAGACACCGATCCATCCAGTCCTCCCTGTAGCTCAGTGTGGATGACCCGACCCGGCTCTCTGAATGAACCGTCCGACTCCTGATGGGCCACCAGCCAAAATGCTGTCCTTTCCATCACCAAGGGCTCAATGGAAATGAAGTCCCGAGCCTGGAGAAAACACCTGAGCACGAACGCTGACAGCCTGAATATCATAGAACACACATTAATTTTATTTATTTGTCAGTACTGAATTCAAATGTGTAAAGAAGATGTTTGATTTTAAAGGGATAATTCAACCAAATATTTTAATTTATAGTTAATTTAATCACCCTCTGGTCAATTGAAAATATTGCAAAAAATGCAGTTTACATTTTTCAACCACTGGAATTACAAATATGAACATATATGTTGAAATCTGACCATATGTAAACACATATAAAATTATGGTCCCACTTTATATTAAGTGTCCTTAACTACTATGTACTTACATCAAAAAATAAATACAATGTACTTACTGTGTTTATAATGTATTTGAGAACACTTGTGGTGCTTTTGAGTTAGGATAGAGGTTGGGTTATGGACAGGTTTGGTTGTATGGGTAGGTTTAAGGGTAGGTTAAGGTGTAAGGGATGGTCAACAGTGTATTTACAAATGTAATTACAAAATTTATTTACAGATGTAATTACATACATGTATTAAATCAAGCATAAGTACACAGTAAATACATGTATTTACATAATAACAACATTGTAACAAACTATTAATTCCTGTGTAAGTACATGATATTAGTTAAGGCCACTTAATATAAAGTGGGACCAAATTTACTATGGAAATCAGTGGTGACTGGTTTTCAGTACTATTCAATTGTTCAGTCGTTGTATTTTCTTTTGTGATCAACAGAGGAAAGAAACAAGTAAAAAGATGAGTAAATGATGACCGAACTTAAATTTCTGGGTGAATTGTCCCTTTAATCTAACTATTCCTTTAAAGCAACCCAGGTTCATTAGAGATATGTGCCCAGGGCTACAATGTAGAGAACCGGAAAATACATGCCCGGGCTACCTACGCTTGTAGTTATGCTTTTTCAAAATTCCACTAGAGGCTGCTATGTACACTTTTGACAATCTCAAATATATTACTGGTGCACATTTCCTCATCCGTGCCATATCTCCACCAGAGGCTTTCTCTCTTTCCCAAAAGTGAGCTTACATCACACACCATGGTCCTACATAGCCACACCTCCTGTTAATCACTTGTCTCATGACTGCACCACAATCGTACTCTGTTTTTGTTTGTAACCAGGTTAAATTTCTTATTGATGTAAGCTTGTTGAATATTCTGAGGAGAATATTGGGTTGCTATTGTAAGTAACGTAAATCTTGTGGTCTTGAGGTGGTTTGGTGGTGTGTGACAAGGTGCGCGCGACGTGTCTGAAGAGCGAGGAGGGATGCTGTGGGGAGGGGTGGGGAGATGTGAGAAGGGTGCGCAACGTATTTGAAGAACGGGAAGGAGACGTGCGATTTTTCGGGAGATTATCACTGGTTTGCGGGCATTCAGGAGTCTCCGTGCATTTGCGGGAGATTGCTGAAACTTCCAGGAGACTTTGGATGTCTGGAATGACCTCCCGCCCTACTCATAATTCTCTCTTCATATAGCCGTATGCCTATTACACATCCATAAAACACTGTGATATAACCGGGCTCGAATCGTATCGCTTTTTCACTACAATCGATCCACTCCAGAGTTCGTTTCAATCAAGCCGAGACCACCTCTTTCAAGCGATTTCGGAGAGATTGATTTGGCGCAGATCCTAGTGCGATAGCTGGATTCACATATGCCCAACGAACCACGCTAACTGGGCAAACGAGACAGGTTTCGAAACAAAAGTCTAGATGTGAAAGTACCCTTAAGGCCTGTGCACACCAAGACGTTTTTTGCTCGCGTTTTCCGTCGACATTTAACGCCTCATAACTTAATAAAGGGCTTCAATGTGATTGTGCATAGCAACCCGCAAAACGGCAGGCACAAAAGCGTCATTTTTAATGCGTGGCGTCAAATCAGATCTGCACTTTTGCTCACGTGCACGGAGCTGCTGAAGTTATCATAAACAGCACTTGGAGGTGCTCAAGCGCAAAACTGTCAATGCGAGCGCACATTGAAGAAGATGCCCAGAGGCAACATGAACGTGGAGCTGCTGATTGCTCTGGTGAACAATAATCATTTTTTCATCGCTAGAGCTGGAGCTGCTGTTTGAACCATCCATGCTTGTTTGAGTCACCAGTAACTTTATAAACAAATGCGTGAACTTCCTCTCCTCCTCTTCTTCTGTGTTATAAGCGGGTGTCAGAAGCTTAATGTTGTGCAGCGCCATCTAACGTCAAAAGAGTGATTTAGCATACTCTTCTGCTTAACGCCAGTGAAAAGCGCTTGGGTTTGAACACTGAAAAACATCTCGTAAAACGCTGCCGATAAACACAAACGAAAAATGTCCCAGTGTGTAGGAGCCTTTAGTCTTGTTTAAAAAAAAAATCAGAAAATGTGTTTTCTAATCAAAGATGCCTTAAACGAACAGGCTTTAAGGGTTAAATGGGGGTATAGTGGGATGTAGTGACCAACTAAATTTGGGCTAAGCCCCGGATGATAATAATGTCGAGTTATGGCCCTGTTGTCGTGCATAATACATCAGCTTGATTTTGACTGACCCACACACTACACCCAACCGATAGTGTTTTCAAAAGCAAACTAGAAGAGCATCAAAACGTGCCGCCTTTACAACAATTTCACACAGATTTCATTTTTAACCAGGTTTCTGGAACTCAAACCCCTGGTCTGCTCCACATCCCAAGTCTGATCCCATACTATTAAACTACCAAGGAGTCATACCAGGAAAGATATCCACCACCCCGCAGCATTTGCTTTACACACAAAATGCAGCAATACATAGTCCCAGGTGCATATTTTGCGGTTCTCAAAAATATAGCTCTAGTCACACATTCCCAAATGAGCATTTGTTGTGTATTTATTCATGTATACCACGTGCTGCCAGATTCATCGCTGTCTCCAAAGGCACTGAAAGAACCGTCAACCCTTTGGTAGGAAAGCTCACGCTCATAAGCTGCAATAAAACAGATGTGTAAACTCAATGGTATCGGTCAATGAACAAATCTCAGGATTATACTTCACAAAAACTCACCTTCCATCATATAGCTCATAGCTTTCCTCCTAGTCTGTTCTTCAGCCTGCTTGGTGCTTTTAAGATACTGGAGAACATAGGTATTTGGAGCAAAATGGATCATGTTCTGCTCACCACAACCGTAAGGCATTTCAATGAGGGAGTCCAGATTGCCGATGGATGGGCCCAGAATGTCACCTTCAGTAGAGATGCATAAGATGAGACGTAGGTTAGATATTGTTAGTCATTATGCATGAAAAAGCCGAATGCCAAGTTCAGACAGCACATTTTTCAAAGTAGTGGCATCGTGGATGTTTTCACACTGCATGACTATAAGGGGTAACGTTCAGTCAGTGCTATGTTTACACTGCGACTTGGATTGGCGACAGGGGTTTTCACACTGCATGACTTTACAAGAGGAAGAATCGCAGAATACAATGCAACCCGGGCTCATTGTGGAAATGTAGCCCCGTGGACGTTTCTGCGGACCGTGATTTACGTCCCGGGAGGTATGTATTCGAGCGGTTTTTGTTTTCGCGGATCCGCGAGAGGCCGCTGTGCGCGCTTATTTGCTTCTCGGGCACCTCTCGGGAGCGCGCGCCGTTCACGCCCGCACTGTTCTCGCGCGAAAAGCCGCCGGATCGGCCGCCCCGGCCGCCCTCCTCTTCTTCCTCCTCCTCCTCCTCCTTCCCTAAACCCAAGCGACGGTTTGCAAAAGCCGTCCAAAAAGAAAAAAAAAAGCAAAAGCCCTCGTCTTCGATTTTGACCGCGTTTTCAGATCCCACCGCATTCTCGCCCTTATTTTTCCGATTCTGTTTTTCATCTTACCTGATTTCCGGAACCGCTGTTCCCCGGACTCGACCCTGGTTGTTGTCCCTGCGGCCGGCTCCTCCTCCTCCTTCTCCGGGGCCTCCGCTCCGCCGACGCAACACTGTGAGCTAAGCGGACAAACTGGTTGCATCGGGAAAGCCCTCCACTCACAAGGCGAGCCGTTGGCCGGCGAGGGCGAAGAGGAGGAGCGGAGCGGCGCCACACCGCATTCGCTCAAAAAAAACTAAACGCAGCCTTACGTACCTCCGGCCACGTAAATCGCGGTCTCCAGAAACATCCGCGGGGCTACGTTTCCAGAATGAGCTTGGGTTGAAACAATGTATTGGTCCACAGCATGGAAACAACGCAAGGTCACGTAGTATATCTTTTGTTATTAACTACATAATGAGAAAGAAGCCGTTAGTGGAGAAGAAAATAAACCTAATTTGCTCTTCTGACTTTAAAAGGGATTAATTTCTTCACCTATTTCTTTTTCGAGTCGGTTGTGGTATTGCTCAGATGACATGTCAAACAGCCACAGGTGCTCCTGACAAATATACACTAGTTTTTCCTCAGTTTCTTGGGTCCAAATAGACCCAAAAAAGCCCTTTTAACTTCTCCCCCAACCTTCCGCTAGTCAGCAGATACCATACTAGTGGATGCTGCTCTTTCATTGTCAAGATACAATCATGCAGTCTGAACTTAGCATTGGAGTAGAAATACAGCGTAAAGACACCTACCCACAGCAGAAACACTGGCCCTCTGACTATCAGGAACCACATCTGCAGGGAAACTGAAGGTCATCTTCCTGGACAGTGTGTGCTGCTGCAGAAGAAACTCCAGGAACAAGGTCTGAGTGAATGACTGCTGCAGTCCTTCTGGCTGGAGAGAAATTATTCAACATACACACACACACACACACACACACACACACACACACACACACATAAAAAAAGTTTCATAATTGTATAATTTATAAATGCAGAGTGATAAAACATAACGAGAAAATTGCTTTTAAATGTGAAATGGATTAAATAAATAAAAATCACTATCATGAAAATTATTTATTTTTATTTTAGAAATATAATATATAATACAAAATAAAAGTCTTAAAAATACTAAGGTCTTACAGGTAGCTTAGATTTATTTATTTATTTTTTATTCCTGTAAGGTTGAGAAGACTAGATTACTGACTATTGACAGTACAGGTTTTCTCAAACATTTCCCAATGGTTCTGCATACTGTATGGCTTTTTTCTGTGGAATAACATCCCAGAAGCTTTACATGCATGACATACATTTAAAAGACAATGTTGGTAGTGAATCACTTCTGAAAGTTTTAACATTTCTGAATTATCAATAACCGTAATCTGCAGACAAAGAAAATTTCACAATCAACATTGGCCTTGTGTGCCCTCATAAATATTGCAGATCTTTCAACCACAGTTATAGATTCTCTACAATGTCAGTGCTGATCTGGAATTACAATGGCCAACCTAAGTAGCTTAGCTTTGATGTATTAAATAAAGTATAATCAAAAAAACTAAAATAAAATAAAAAATATCTAAAATAAATGTGCTTAATTCTTGAGAAAAATTGTAATTAATAATTAAAAAAACGTGTACATTTATTTTTTATTTAAATTAAAACATAGTTCAGAATTAGTATTTGTGTTGCATGAACTATAAAAATACAAAGATTAATTGCTGTGCTGTCCTTATTTAAATAAAACAGATCAACATATTGAAGATTTAGATTTATGTACAGTTGAAATCAGAATTATTAAACCCCCCTTTGACTTTTTTTTCTTTTTTAAATATTTCCTAAACAATGTTTAACAGGGCAAGGAAACTTTCACAGTATGTCTGATAATATTTTTTCTTCTGGAGAAAGTCTTATTTGTTTTATTTCGGCAAGAATAAAAGCTGTTTTCAATTTTTTAAATCACCATTTTGAGGTCAAAATTATTAGCCCCTTTACGCAATTATTTTTAGATATAACAAACCATCATTATACAATAACTTTCCTAATCACACTAACCTGCCTACTTAACATAATTAACCTAGTTAAGCCTTTAAATGTCACTTTAGAATTATCTTGAAACATATCTAGTGTAAAATTATGTACTGACATCATGGCAAAGATAAAATAAATCAGTTATTAGAGATGAATTTTACAGTTTTTCTCCGTTGGTTTGGCTAATTTCTTGAAACAGAAATTACATCCTCAAAATTCAGAGATCATTTGGCAAAACAGTGCTACAGTTTAGCACAACACTATAGCTCACTTGCAAAGCTCATATTTTTGCCAAAACAGTTCCCTCATGAGTCAAAACTAAATTTACTTCTCATTTAAACAGTCAGTGACCCCAAATGCTTCGTCCATTTGGTATTGTGTAAGGACTGCAAGTCAAAATGTTTAGATATTTTGTCACTATGGCAAAGGACCACTAAAATATCCCTCATGTCCACCTTACAGCCTTAGCCCAGTCCTTCACTGACAATGGTTACTGTACTGTTTTTGTCTAGCTAACAGAATACAATTGTGTATAAACCTGAAAATAAGTAATAGGATTTTAGGGTAAGAGTAACCTCTAAGGTTTGGTGCCACACATTGCACTTAGACTGCCAAGGAAATGGTCACTCCTTTTTTTATTGTAATGATCAACCACACACAAAGTAACTTCCATATATCAGAGAAAAAAGAAACTGTACACAGCATGATGAACTGTAATATAAACACGCAAACAAAAAACTAGAGTGCTATAAATAAACCTGGAGTTTTATTGCGCTGAACATGACCGAACATGAACATGACTCGGAGTCTGTAAAATGATTCGAATTTCCCATCACTGATGCTTACCTTGACTAGAACAGTTTTGTAGAGCCAGTCTGAAGAGTAGACGGACGTGGCTTTGACAGAGATGGGAATTTCTCCCAGCGTCGTGGCTTTGATGGGGAACAGAAGCGTGGTGAAGTTCTGACTCAACACTAACACTTTCCTCACGTTGGCCACAGAAAAATCTGCGCTGTCTGTTGACACAAACTCAAACATCCCGCTTTCTGCAACAACTACGATCACCTGTGACAGAAAAAAAACAGCTTCAGCTCATAGTTTATTTTAAATACATTTAGCCGGTAGCTAGCTCTCTGCAACTCTCACATGGTCACCCACTGAAGGTAAGAAGGGCTGCGCCCGGTCAGTACCTGGATGGGAGACCACATGGGAAAGCTAGGTTGCTGCCGGAAGTGGTGTTAGTGAAGCCAGCAGGGGGCGGTCTTCTTGACTTGACTGAGGTTTGTGTGGGTCCTAATGCCCCAGTATAGTGATGGGGACTTTATTATGCTTAGTGAGCGTCGTCTTTTTATTGAGATGTTAAACCGAGTTCCCGACTCTCTGTGGTCATTAAAAATCCCAGGATGTTCTTCGAAAAAGAGTAGGGGTTTAACCCAGGCATTCTGGCCAAATCTGCCCACTGGCCTCTGTCCATCATAGCCTCCTAACCATCCCCATATCCTAATTGGCTTCATCACTCTGTCTCATCTCCACCAATCAGCAGGTGTGTGGTGTGCAGGCTGGCGCAAAATGGCTGCCATCGCTTCATCCAGGTGGATGCTGCACACTGGTGGTGGATGAGGAGATTCCCCCTATGTGTAAAGCGCTTTAAGTGCCCAGAAAAGTGCTATATAAATGTAAGGAATTATTGTTGTTATTATTATTATTATTCATTCATTCATTCATTCATTTTCTTGTCGGCTTAGTCCCTTTATTAATCCGGGGTCACCACAGCGGAATGAACCGCCAACTTATCCAGCAAGTTTTTACGCAGCGGATGCCCTTCCAGCCGCAACCCATCTCTGGGAAACATCCTCACACATTCACACACACTCATACACTATGGACAATTTAGCTTACCCAATTCACCTGTACCACATGTCTTTGGACTATGGGGGAAACCGGAGCACCCGGAGGAAACCCACGCAAAGGCAGGGAGAACATGCAAACTCCACACAGAAACGCCAACTGAGCCGAGGTTCAAACCAGCGACCCAGCGACCTTCTTGCTGTGAGGCGACAGCACTACCTACTGCACCACTGCCTCACCATTATTATTATTATTATTATTATTATTATTATTATTATTATTATTATCATTATTATTATTATTATTATTGTTATTATCATTATTATTAATATTATTATTATTATCATTATTATTATTATTATTATTATTATCATTATTATTATTATTATTATTATTATTATCATTATTATTATTATTATTATTATTATTATTATTATTATTATTATTATTATTATCATTATTATTATTATCATTATAATTATTATTATTATTATTATTATTATTATTATCATTATTATTATTATTATTATTATTATCATCATTATTATTATTATTATTATTATTATTATTATCATTATTATTATTATTATTATTATTATTATCATTATTATTATTATTATTATTATTATTATTATTATTATTATCATTATTATTATTATCATTATTATTATTATTATTATTATTATTATTATTATTATTATTACATCTCTCTTTTATCTCACTGGTCAACACTGGTCGTTTAAGCATAAACAACATCTGTAAATTAGGATGGAAGTGAGTTGATTTCTTTGACAGAAACGAAAGTCGCTGGTTTGCGTCCCGACTGGGTCAGTTGGCATTTCTGTGTGGAGTTTGCATGCTCTCCCCATGTTGGTGTTGGTTTCCTCTGGATGCTCCGGTTTCCCCCACAGTCCAAACACATGCGCCATAGGGGAATTGGGTAAGCTAAATTGGGTGTAGTGTATGTGTTTGAATGAATGTGTATGGGTGTTTCCTAGAACTGGGTTGCAGCTGCAAGGGCAACCACTGTGTAAAACATATGCTGGATAAATTAATTTCGCTGCGGTGACCCCTGATAAATAAAGGGACTAAGCCGGAGTAAAATGAATAAATGACCACACTCAAGCCTTTAAAAATATCTGATCGACCAACCCTTTAAAATTGAATATTAAAGGCACTTTAATGAGCAATAATGGAACAAACTATCAATCAAAAAAAGGTTACAAACATCAGACGTATCTCACCTCCAAATCTACATCCATATAGTTGAATAAATTGACTTCAAGCAGCAGCAGTTCTCCACGGATGAGAAACGCCGGGAGGTCCAGTGACATGAAGAAATCTCTGAACACTGTCAGCTGGGAATCAGACATCTTTAGAACAATCTGTGTCTGTGTTATGCATGTTAATAATCAGTGATAGGTAGAGTGTGTGTGTGATGTATCACCTCTGCAGGAGCGCTGATGCCCAAACCCAGATTCTCAGACATGACGATAGCAAAAGCCGCCCATGAGGTCAGACTGTCTGGCACGGTCAAGGAGAAAACAGCTGAAGCAGAGTCACTGCAACACAACATAAACACACACAAATCAGTCAGATTAAATGTAGAGATGTTTCAGCAGTCTAATTGGAGTTCACCTGTGGTCATTTCAGCTGATTGGACATGATTTGAAAAGGCATCCAGATCTGAAAATGGCTTTACACCGTCGCTTCCCACACAACCTGATCTTGAGAGCTTGAGAGGTACTGCAAAGAGGAATGGGCAAAAATTCCCAAAGACAGGTGTGCCAAGCTTGTGGCATCATATTCAAAAAGACTTGAGGCTGTAATCGCTGCCAAAGGTGCATCAACACAGTATTAAGCAAAGGCTGTGAATACTGATGTACATGTGATTTTTTCAGGTTTTTATTTTTAATAAATTTGTAACAATTTCAAAAACTCTTTTTTCACATTGTCATTATGGGGGATTGTGTGCAGTTTTGAGGAAATAAATGAATTTAATCCACTTTGGAATAAGGCTGTAACATGAACAAATGTGGAAAAAGTGAAGCGCTAATGAATACTTTCCGGATGCACTGTATATCTATATAATTGCATGTATAACAATCTAAAATCTAAATAAATAACTTTTCATTGATGTATGGTTTGCTAAGATAACACAATATTTGGCTGAGAAAACACTATTTCAAAGTTTGGAATCTGACAGTTAAAAAATAAATAAATAGAATAAAATAAACAAAATAAAAAACTTTGCTAAGACAAAAGTCTTGTCACTGAACAGAAATAATGTCCAGTATAGAATATAAAGTCATGCTGCAGTGGAAACAGAATGAATATTGTGTCTGACTCCATCATGAGCTTGGAGGACTGCATCCATACATCTCTGACTCAAATCACTGATTAATAAAGTCATCTGGAATGGCAAAGAAAGCGTTCCTGCAGGACTCCCAGAGTTCATCAAGATTCTTTGTGTTCATCTTTAATGCCTCCTCCTTCATCTTACTCCAGACATGCTCAATAATGTTCATGTCTGGTGAGTGGGCTGGCCAATTCTGGAGCACCTTGACCTTCTTTGCTTTCAGGAACTTTGATGTGGAGGACTCTTCAGTGGTTTGTAATGTAATGGGCAGCACAAATGTCTTGATACCTCAGGCTGTTGGTGCTGCCATCCACTTTGCAGATCTCTCTGCACGCCCCTCTACTAAATGTAACCCCAAACCATGATTTTTCCTTTACCAAACTTGACTGATTTCTTTAAGAATCTTGGGTCCATGCGTGTTCCATACATACACTATATATATATATAGTAATGGTGAGGCAGTGGTGCAGTAGGTAGTGCTGTCGCCTCACAGCAAGAAGGTCGCTGGTTCGAACATTGGCTCAGTTGGCGTTTCTGTGTGGAGTTTGCATGTTCTCCCTGCCTCCGCGTGGGTTTCCTCCGGGTGCTCCGGTTTCCCCCACAGTCCAAAGACATGCGGTACAAGTGAATTGGGTAGGCTAAATTGTCCATAGAGTATGACAGTGTGTGTGAATGCGTGTGTGGATGTTTCCCAGAGATGGGAAAGGGCATCTGCTACATAAAAACTTGCTGGATAAGTTGGCGGTCCATTCCGCTGTGGCGACCCCGGATAAATAAAGGGACTAAGCCAACAAGAAAATAAATTATTGAATTAATTAATATATTATAATAAATATGTTATAATATTTAACATACATATTATATATTATATATGTTTCATAATAAAGTGCTAGATAAATTTGATTTCATCCCCGATTTGTTTTATTTTATTTTGGTCCCATATTAAGTGAAAAGCCATGTAATTATTATATTAATGTGAATTATCACTTAAATGTTTTGTGAACGTAAACCCCTGATCATCCGGTCTGGGTTAACAAGCTGAATGTACATTTATTTCCAGGTGAAATCAGCTCAAGGTCAGACAGATTTCTCCACACACCTCACATTAGCATCCAGCCAGATCCAGGTTTCAGGAAAGTCTTTTCTCTGTCTGGGCTCTTGAATACTGCTGTCAGGCATCGCAGTCATAAAGAGTCCCTCCTCCCCTGCTGTGGATCACAAAAGCATTTGTCAGCAAACAGCAATTTGAAAATAAATAAAAGCTGCCTAGTTAACCTAATTAACCTAGTTAAGCCTTTAAATGTCACTTTACGCTGTATAGAAGTGTCTTGAAAAATATCTAGTCTAATATTATTTACTGTCATTATGGCAAAGATAAAATAAACCAGTTATTAGAAATGAGTTATTAAAACTATTGTGTTTAGAAATGTTGAAAAAATTTCTATGTTAAACAGAAATTGGGGAAAAAATAAACAGGGGGGCTAATAATTCTGATTTCAACTGTAAATGTCGAGCACTTTACTTTAATTTTACGTAATTTTAATTGTACTTAAAAAAACAGGAAAAAACACTGTGTAAATAACACAGCAACTTTATTGTATAAAACAGTACAATTGCTGTAATTTGTCATTACTTATATAGTACATAAAATAACAGTCAAGCTGTTAATTTACAGATATTGTTTGTAATTTTTACGGATTTTTGAATATAATTTAAAATAACAGAAAAAATACTGTATAAACAATACTGTAATTTCCCTGTATAAAAAACAAAAATGTCAGTAATTTGTCTTTAATGATTAAGTACCTAAAATGAAAGTCAAACTGTGAATTTAGAGATTATTTGTCATTTTACTAAGTTCTAAATATAATTTTAGATTACAAAAAATTACTGTAAAAATGTAGGGATATTTTTTACAGTGTAATTACCCTAGTTAAACCTTAACATGTCACTTTAAGCTGTATTAAGCTGTATAGAAGTGTCTTGAAAATATCTAGTCTAATATTATTTACTGTCATTATGGCAAAGATTAAAATAAACCAGTTATTAGAAATGAGTTATTAAAACTATCATGTTTAGAAATGTGTTGAAAAAAATCTCTCTGTTAAACAGAAATTAGGGAAAAAATAAACAGGGGGGCTTACAATTCTGACTTCAACTGTAAATGTCGAGCACTTTACTTTAATTTTACGTAATTTTAATTGTACTTAAAAAAAACAGGAAAAACACTGTGTAAATAACACAGCAACTTTATTGTATAAAACAGTAAAATTGCTGTAATGTGTCATTACTTATATAGTACATAAAATAACAGTCAAGCTGTTAATTTACAGATATTGTTTGTAATTTTTATAGATTTTTGAATATAATTTAAAATAACAGAAAAAATACTGTATAAATAATACTGTAATTTCCCTGTATAAAAAACAAAAATGTCAGTAATTTGTCTTTAATGATAAAGTACCTAAAATGAAAGTCAAACTGTGAATTTAGAGATTATTTGTCATTTTACTAAGTTCTACATATAATTTTAAATTACAAAAAATTACTGTAAAAAATGTAGGGATATTTTTTACAGTGTAATTACCCTAGTTAAACCTTAACATATCACTTTAAGCTGTATAGAAGTGTCTTGAAAAATATCTAGTCTAATATTATTTACTGTCATCATGGCAAAGATAAAAATAAATCAGTTATTAGAAATGAGTTATTAAAACTATTATGTTTAGAAATGTGTTGAAAAAAAATTCTCTGTTAGACAGAAATTAGGGAAAAAATAAACAGGGGGGCTAATAATTCTGACTTCAACTGTAAATGTCGAGCACTTTACTTTAATTTTACATAATTTTAATTGTACTTAAAAAAACAGGAAAAAACACTGTGTAAATAACACAGCAATTTTATTGTATGAAACAGTAAAATTGCTGTAATGTGTCATTACTTATATAGTACATAAAATAACAGTCAAGCCGTTAATTTACAGATATTGTTTGTAATTTTTATAGATTTTTGAATATAATTTAGAATAACAGAAAAAATACTGTATAAATAATACTGTAATTTCCCTGTATAAAAAACAAAAATGTCAGTATTTTGTCTTTAATGATAAAGTACCTAAAATGAAAGTCAAACTGTGAATTTAGAGAGATTATTTGTCATTTTACTAAGTTCCACATATAATTTTAAATTACAAAAAATTACTGTAAAAAATGTAGGGATATTTTTTACAGTGTAATTACCCTAGTTAAACCTTAACATGTCACTTTAAGCTGTATTAAGCTGTATAGAAGTGTCTTGAAAAATATCTAGTCTAATATTATTTACTGTCATTAGCCCCTTTCACACAGTGATACCGGTAAATATCTGGAAAATTTCCGGAACGACTTTACCGGTATATTCAAAAAAGCGCTGTTCACACAGACGAGGACGTTACGGAAATTTTCCGGAAAAGAGCATTCACACATCCATTCCAAAATACCGGTAAATTCTGACATCATTCACCACAAATGAGCTTTAAACGGCTGCGCTTGTGTTTGTAAACATTTGACTAAATTACAAACTCTGTGGATGATCAATATTGTGAACAACTTTCGCAGGATCACTTTCGCATGTCGAGATGTTCATAATATGTGCGTGTGCAGGCGCTCACAGGCTGTTTCACAGGCACACGCAAAACTTGAAGGTAAACAAACAACGGCTTATCATAAGCATCTCATCGATGATTATTTACACAGTTGGCATTAAGAAGAACATATAAACGTGATCTGAATAACTTCTAGCAGCTAAATGTGTCTGGAAAAATATTCAAAGGGTTTTATTCTCATAAACCGCGCGGACGTAAATGCGTCTGACTGTTGTGATTGGCTTAAGCAGACGTCTCACATCAGCACGTTCTAGACGTGCACAGCGCAGCATTCCGGCAAATTGCCGGTAATGTTACAACTTCTCTTTCCGGAAAATAGCCAGAACGAATTTACCGGTATTTTCAAAAAGGACCTGTTCACACATACAACCTTTCCGGAAAATTGCCGGCAATTTTCCGGAAAGGTCTGTATGTGTGAAAGGGGCTATTATGGCAAAGATAAAATAAATCAGTTATTAGAAATGAGTTATTAAAACTATCATGTTTAGAAATGTGTTGAAAAAAAATCTCTCTGTTAAACAGAAATTAGGGAAAAAATAAATAGGGGGGCGAATAATTCTGACTTCAACTGTAAATGTCGAGCACTTTAAGGTGAATTCTGCTAGGGGTGTTACTAGGGAGTCATCATAGTGATTGCAATGGCGAATTCAGCTTTAAAACTTACGGAACATTGGAAACATCTCCTGATTGGTCGCCATCTCCTGATTCAGCCTGGCATCAGTCAGAACCGTAACGCCGCAAGCCTGCAGAAGCAAACAATGGAGTATAAACAAGCGTTCCTAGATCAAAATCAGGCGTCATACGACACGCGTAAATCCCATCTACCGTGAATACAGAATACGGATCTCCCATTTTCATGCCTCTGTTATCCGTGTGGGTCATCTCTCTGCTGTACGACAGAAATTCCTCAAACACCTGGAAAACAAACATGGAGGAGCTCGGATTGCTGATCAGGTTTTGTGATCACTAAAAAAAAAGTTCGAGCTGTTCCGGGGTCAGTGTTTTGGTGTTCGCAAACCCACTATTGTTGTGAATGTGCTCCAGAACAACAAATTGCACAGCACAATGGTGTCTGTACTATCAAACCCGTTCACCTGGTCCTGATAAACTGCCCTCCTATCAGTTTCTTGGCTTTGTTTGCGAGTGAAACCTGGGTGTGGTGGCGGCGTTGGGTTTCATAGGATAAGAGGTTTTAGTTATCGTGTGATCTCTTTGTGGGATGAACAATCGTCTGGACATCCCAAAAGATGATTTCCCACACTTTAACACTCAATGCGGTGAGGTAGATTAAGATACGAGGTGAGACAAAAGCATGAGCTTGTTGGACTGATGTCACGGTGTGTGATTTGCATAAGACCATGTTACCGTCTTCTCCGAAAGGCCATTGTCTTCAGCTGAGTTCAGCGTGGCTTTGTCTACCACCAGGATTCCCAGCACAGATCCAGGTTCGGATACAGAAACGGAGAGAGACACGGATTCTGCTGGTTCTGCACGATCCTGACTCCAGCGCACAGACACCTGCGGTTCACATACACAGTAATTGATTATTAGAATGAGATTTAATATGAATTTATACTTAAATTGCAACAAACATGTAATAAAGTGTTCACAAACATGGCATTTAGTTTAGTTATATACAGCGCTCAGCATAATTGGGTACACCCCATTTTTAAAAATGAATATTTTTTATCCATTTCTTAGTGGATATGGGTATTTTGGTACATTTAAACAAAACAGATTTAATAAACAGATATATTTATTAAAATAAAATTTTAGTCACCAAACATATTCAGGGTTTCTACGGGTTCATCGAGTCAAATTTAAGACTTTTTAAGACCTTTTAAAAGACCTTTTTAGGACCATAATGAATGACATTTCAGACAAACATAAGGCTAAATCATAAAGATTTTTAGAAGTTAAATCCTTAATAAAACATAAAAAAGTTATTGTAAGGAAGATAATTAAACCATATTAATAAGTAAACAGAGTTAATAAATAAATGTTTGTTTTTATTGAATTTTATTGAAACTTTTATTGAAATTTATTGTTAGTGATTGGATGGGTGTAGGCCTAATTGGGTATAGCTTTACATAAACATCGGAAAATTAAGACCTGTTCAAAACGAATTAAGACCTACAACACAATATTTCAGTGAATATAAGACTTTTTACGGCCTAAAATGTAGTTTTTGAAATTTAAGATATTTAAAGACTTTTTAGGACCCTGCAGATGCCTTGATATTTAGAAATGGAAAGATAAAACAATTAAATTCAAGCTAAATATTGCAAAAAAAAAGGACAACCTGCCAAATTTCAACAAAATCTTTCTTTTTTTTTTTTTTGCTTTTTGATTTTTTCTCTTTTATAAATTTGTATTACGTATTTTCCTTTAACATAAATTTGGGTGTGCTCAATTTTGGGCCGATATCGTTATATAAGTTATTTTGTTAGATAAGACCCAGATTTGGCTTCAATACTGACTAATCTATTGTACAGCTGAAGTCAGAATTATTAACCCCTATTTGGTTTATTTTTTTATTTTTTATTTTTTTATTTTTTTATATATTTCCCAAATGATGTTTAACAGAGCAAGGAAATTTTTACAGTATGTCTGATAATATTTTGTCTTCTGGAGAAAGTCTTGTTTTATTTCGACCAAAATAAAAACAGTTTTTGATTTTTTTAAGTCATTTTAAGTTCAAAATTATTAGCCCCTTTAAGTTGTATTTATTTTTGGTAATTTACAGAACAGACCACTGTTATACAATAACTAGCCTAATTACCCTAACCTGCCTAGCTAACCTAATTAACCTACTTAAGCCTTTAAATATCACTTTAAGCTGTATAGAAGTGCCTTAAAAAATGATCTAGTTTAATATTTTGTACTGTCATCATGGCAAAGATAAAAGAAATCAGTTATTAGAAATGAATTATTAAAACTATTATGTTTAGAAATGTGTTGAGAAAATCTGACTTCAACTGTGGTGAGCTCTTACTGTGTTTCTGAGCACTTTTGTGAAAGAGACGTGTAGAGCGTCATTCACGATCTCTCCATCTGGAAGTGTGTAATAAACCATCACACAGGCCTGGGGAGCCCATAGGTGATCTGTGTTCAGACTGAAGGAGGAAGACTGAACCGTCCCAGCATCCACCACTCCAGCGCGAGACGTCACCTGTAAAACACAGCCAATAATAATAGAGGATTAACATATTAATAGCAGAGTGAAAATGCAAGGGGGGGGAGAGAGGGAGTGATTGTAATACATAAGCACTTGTAATTCAAATTTTTACATTTTTTTCCCCAATTTCAGTTTAACGGAGAGAAGATTTTTTTACACATTTCTAAACATAACAGTTTTAATAACTCATCTCTAATAACTGATTTATTTTATCTTTGTCTTGATGACAGCACATAATATTTGACTAGATATTCTTCAAGACACTTCTATACAGCCTAAAGTGACATTTAAAGGCTTAACTATGTTAATTAGGTTAACTAGGCAGGTTAGGGTAATTAGGCAAGTTATTGTATAACAATGGTTTGTTCTGTAGACTATCGAAAATAATACAGCTTAAAGGGGCTAATAATTTTGACCTTAAAAAGGTTCATAAAAAAGTAATAACTGCTTTTATTCTAGCCTAAATAAAATAAGTAAGACTTTCTCCAGACGAAAAAGTATTATCAGACATACTGTGAAAATTTCCTTGCTCTGTTAAACATCATATGGGAAATATTTCAAAAAGAAAAAAAGGGGGGGCTAATAATTCTGACTTCAACTTTGTATATCCAAAAAACTGTACTTTATTATATAAATAATAAATAAGTATATATAATAAAGTGCACTTTGTAATTTCAATACATTCTGTTATTTATTGTATTTACAAATAACCTTTAAAAGGAATGCAATTTTGATATAAAAACACAAATATGCAATCATAAATATTTTTATAGGAAAATGCATTTAATGTATATATCTATATATTATTTGTTTGTCTTTATTGCAGAATATCGGTATTTAACAAAATAAAATCTTATTTTAATTATAATTGTAAAAAAATATCTATTTTTGAAGTGAGAATTATTAGCCGCCCTGAATTATTAGCCCCCCTGTATATTTTTTTTTACACAATTTCTGTTTAATGGAGAGAAGATTTTTCAACACATTTCTAAACATAATAGTTTTAATAACTAATTTCTTATAGCTGATTTATTTTATCTTTGCCTTGATGACAGTTAATAATATTTGACTAGATATTTTTCAAGACACTATTATTCAGCTTAAAGTGACATTTAAAGGCTTAACTGGGTTAATTAAGTTAACTAGGCAGGTTAGGGTAATTAGGCAAGTTATTGTATAATGATGATTTGTTCTGTAGACGATTGAAAAAATATAGCTTAAAGGGGCTAATAATTTTGACCTTAAAATGGCTTTAAAAAATTAAAAACTACTTTTATCCTAGTCAAAATAAAACAAATAATACTTTTCTCCAGAAGAAAAAATATTATCAGACATACTGTATAATTTTTCAAAATTTGATAAAATTATTTAGGAAATAAAAAAAAGAATCAAAGGGGGGCTTATAATTCTGACTTCAACTGTATATAACATTATATTATACTATATATTTCGCAGTTATAGTTTTACACAATTTTCAACACTTTTTTGGGTAACATATAATTAAAATAATATAAAATCCATCTGAATCACAGCATTTAAAAAAAAATGGGTTCAATTAAAAGAATATTTTCTGAACTCTTAGTAAAAGTACTAATAATAATAGAGTACTTTTTAGTATTGTCTTTGCCAAGCCTAAACCTCAGTCCTAAAAAGGGTGCTTGTTTGATTCATAATACTTACAAGGTAGTGGATTTTGGTCAAGTTAAAGCTGCTCTCCAAAGTGAAATTCAGTGACCGTCCAACCTGCAGAAGTCAGTCAGTCTGTCAGTGAAAACTCAGAGGAAAAATATATAGCATGTTTCAATTTTAAAGTACCTGAGGCTCGCTGTCTCTGTGAAGCTGAATGTAGGATTTACTTGGTGAAGAATAACTCCTGTAGAGCTGAAGATGTTGGACCGTGTCTTTAAACCGTGCCTGAAACCATCATGAAGACAGGCATATCAAACTCTCACTTCTCTATCAAACCGCGTTGTTTAGTGATTATTCATATCAACCCTCATTTATGTAATAAACAAACGAGTTGAGAATCAAAAGACACGTGAAAGATAAACCATAAATCAGAACCGCACTGCTCTTAAAGTGACAGCGCACAATATTCCTGCTGCCGACTGTTTTTATCATTTATCTAACAACGAAAGGAGAAAATCCCTCACTGCTCTTGACTGAAGGACTGCAGTAGCTATAATTAAAGTTTTTAACTATAGTGAAGATTCTTAAAGCACAGTTTGTTTCATATTTTTATTCTATTGCAGTGGTTCTCAACTGGTTTGGCCATGGGACCCACATTTTTACATGGTCATCTAGCCGCGACCCAAAACACTTAAGAACTTATATATATTTTAAGTAATTAAAATTAATTGGTATTTATCTGTTAACATACACAAGTGACAGATAAATCATAAGAAAATCACCAAGATTTACAAATAAACAATATTTTACTGCTGTCATTTAACAAAATGTATCAAATTATATAAATATTATATAAACAGTGGTTAGGTTAAGGAAAGGTTGAGTTACCATTAACTAAATTATACTGTTAATAAAACATTAACACTGATCCGGTTGAACAGAACAAACCACCAAATTAAAGTAAAATTATTTATATAATCATAACCATTTTTAAAATAATCACCACTTATTTGCTTTTCTGCTTTTGTGTGGGCTTCCTTGGCCTTGGCTACATGGTGAGCAAAGTAAGATGCGCAGAATGCCTTTTTTGTCATTAATATATGTAAATCTACACTTTACATATTCAGGGTCGTACTTGTGCTGAAATTTCACATGTCAAACGGTACGGTTGTTGCACACGCATTTCAAAATAAAAGTCTGATATAAGCAAAATAAGTAAAAAATTTAACTTTTGTTGTTTTTTTTTGATCACACACTCCGCGACCCACTGAAAATGTTCCCACCAGTTGAGAAACACTGTTCTATTGTATTTGTTTCCCTTTTTTACAGGGACGAAAATAACTATATATATACAGTTGACGTCAGGATTATTAGCCCGTCTGTATATTTTCCCCCCAATTTCTGTTTAGAGGAGAGAAAATTTTTTCCAACACATTTCTAAACATAATAGTTTTAATTACTCATTTCTAACAACTGATTTATTTAATCTATGTCATGATGTCAGTACAGAATATTTGACTAGATATTCTTCATAACAGCTTCAAGTGACATTTATAAGCTCAACTAGGTTAACTAGGCAGGTTATGGTAATTACAACCCGGGCTCATTGTGGAAACGTAGCCCCGCGGACGATTCTGCGGACCGCGATTTACATCCCGGGAGGTACGTATTCGAGCCGTTTTTGTTTTCGCGGATCCGCGAGAGACCGCTGTGCACGCTTTTTCGCGTCTCAGGAGCCTCTCGGTAGCGCGCCATCCGCCGGATCGGCTGACTCGGCCGCCCTCTTCTTCCTCCTCCTCCTCCTCCTTCCCTAAACCCCAGCGACGGTTCGCAAAAGCCGTCCAGAAAATAGAGGAAAAAAAGCAAAAGCCTCATCTTCGATTTCGACCGCGTTTTCGGATCCCGCCGCGTTCTCGCCCTTATTTTTTCGGATTCCAATTTTCGTCTTACCTGATTTCCGGAACCGCTGTTCCCCGGACTCGATCCCGGTCGTCGTCCCCGTGGCCGGCTCCTCCTCCTCCTCCGGGCCCTCCACTCGGAGGCGAGCCGTCGGCCGGCGAGCGCGAAGAGGAGGGCCGGAGCAGCGCCACACCGCCCCGCAGCGTTCGTTCGAAAAAAACTAAACGCGGCCTTACGTACCTCCGGCCACGTAAATCGCGGTCTCCAGAAACGTCCGCGGGGCTACGTTTCCAGAATGAGCTTGGGTTGGGTAATTAGGTATGTCATTGTTTAACAGTAGTTTCCTCTGCAGACCATCAAAATTATATACTGCTTAAGGGTCTAATAATATTGACCTTAAAATAGGTTTCAAAAATTAAAAACTGCTTTTATTTAAGCTGAAATAAAGCAGATCAGACTTTCTCCAGAAGAAAAAATATTATAGGAAATACTGTGAAAAATTCCTTGCTCTGTTAATCATCATTTGGGAAATATTAAAAAAAAAAATTTCACAGGAGGGCGAACATTTTTGACGTCAATTGTATATTGTTTTGAACAACCATGATTACAATTATGACCAAAGTAATTGTGATTATGATCCCATAATCAAGCAGCCCTAATTTCCATTATACTTTAAATTTGACAAACTGAAACTTTGGATTGAAAGTACAACTACAAGAAACTCATCAATTTAGCAAAAGTTGTTCAATTCGAAAAAGGGATATTTAAAAAAAACTGCAATGGAAACCTTTTTTCCTTCATGTTTACAGTAGGTCGGTCACGATTATGAAATATTACTAAATTTAGGCAAACCGTGGTAGTTTCAGATGACTGTGACTGCTGTATTTCCCTTAATAGCCAAAAGGGGGAGAAATAAACCAATATATAAAGACATCCTTCCAAACGCACCTACCTATATATCTTCTTATCTGCCTAAATCTTCTTTTTGTTGAACAGACATTGGGGGGAAAATATACATGAGGGTTAATAATTCTGTCTTCAACTGTAGCTCTGAGATAAAGGGCTCTATTTTGACGATGTGCAAAGTGCAAAGCGCAAGGCGCAAACGCATTTAGGGCGTGTTGGAATCAACTTTTGCTAATGTAAGGACAGAAAAATCCGCTTTGCGCCGTGGCGCATGGTCTAACAGGGTTGAGCTTATTCTCTTAATGAGTTATAGTTGTGTTATGAGAATAAACCAATCAGAGTCTCATCTCCCATTCCCTTTAAGAGTCAGTTGCGTCGTGCCATAGAGCATTTGCTATTTACATGACGACTTTGTAAAAGGAAAAACTGAACACTTCACTAGCAAGAAAACAGTTAAACCGAGCCTCTGCAGCGAGAGAATGAAAGATGAGCCTCCTCATTGTTTACTTTTACTTTCACTCTCGTTGATAGGGAAACGTGTTGTACACACAGACATCAATTAGTCTATAAATAATTAATTTTGTTTGTTAAGCGCAAAGATTTGTTTCAAAACTATTTCTAAATTCAGTTCTAATTTCCAGCAAACAAATAAACGAACAATAATAACAAAGTGTGCTCAAATAACTGAGTTATATCCTAAAACACATGCTGTGCCCCATATGGTCTAAAACCTGCAGGTGGGCAAAATCTAAGCTTGTTTTTAATAAAACAAATATAAATTTGCAGATAATAAATAATACTGCTAATAATAATAACATTATACAAAAGCAAATTGTTATGAATGAACTGAAAAAGCCTCCCGAGATGAAGAAGGCATAAAAGCAGTAGTTTTTCATATTTATGTAGGCCAGAAAATAATATGTTGTGTAATATTTTAATCCTTTATATTTATATCCTATATATATATATATATATTCTTATTATATCCTATATATATATCCTTCATATTTTAATTCTTTTTCATATGTAAAGATATTTGCGTATTGCTGTAGCTTACATCCTGTCTGTATTAAGCAGTGTGTAAGTGAGGCGCATAACTAACGCACTCTGCGTTGGACAATAGACCGGCTTTGTTCTGGTCTATTGAACTGTCTATTATAGTTTCTCAAATTAGCAACACGCCTCAACACGCCTCTTTTTTTTAGACCAGAACGCCTAGGGCGCACATATGAGCGCAAATGCATTTGCTATTTAAACAGCGTGGCGCAAAACGTCAAAACGACTCTTGCGCCAAGCTGAAACTAGCAAACTGCGTCGCGCCTTGCGCCTGGTGTATGATAGTGCCCAAAGTGTGAAAGTAGTTCCGGCACCTCTAGATCCAGAGTGGCCACACTGTCTGAGAGGTGGATCTGGAAGGACATCAGGCCGTCAGCAGTGACTGGAAGCTCAATGTTCTGGACAGGGAGGTCGTAGATGGGAGTGAAGCTGGTGGGAGGAGTGCTGTTCATCATATGAGGCCCTAGAGGTCCTCCGTCACTGTTAGGAGGGAAGCTCGTGGAGGGTGTGTTGTTCATCATACGAGGCCCTAGAGGTCCTCCGTCACTCCACATCCACGTCCAGGGGCTGAGCTTGTGCTGCGTCACTGCCAGATAAACACTTTCAATCTGATCCTCAGCAGACAGCGCCCGCTGGTCATACAGACTCAACTTCAGCTTGAACACAAATGCAACAAAATATCATTCTCAAGGTCATATTTCATACCAAAAAAACAGTAAATAAACTTTTATTAACACTGTCTTTATTGATTTAGGAGCTTTAACTTTAAGGAGAAACAAAAAAGAAATGAATCAATACATACACATACAATATACAGAAGGGGAATAGGTATTGAACAGGTCACCATTTTACACAGAAAACGTATTTCTAAAGCTGCCGTCGACTTAAAAAATGTCACTGGATGTTGGTAACAACCAAAGAAATCCAAATATGCAAAGAAAACTAATATAATTAAATCACAAATGAAGTTATGTGTAATGAATTGAAATGACGCAGGGAAAAAAGTGTTGAACACATAAAAAAAGGGAGGTGTAGAAAGGCAGTGAAAGCCCAGACAGCATCTGAAATCTCTTAGTAGTCCTCCAGCAACCCTCTGCTCTTCCTCAGTGCAAATGAACATCAGCTGCTTCAGTTCAACATTTACATTAGCAGGAAGATGAAGATGAAACCAGGGTGGACATTTCAGCAAGACAATGATCCAAAACACAGCCAAGAAATCTCTAAGATGCTTTCAGAGAAAGAAAATCAAACTGTGGAATGGCCCAGCCAATCACCTGACTCAAATCCAATTGAAAATTCAAAATAAAAGATCTCAATGTTGGACTGAAGCAGCTGATATTCATTTACAATTTGGAAAGGCAGAGGACTGCCGAAGAACTACTAAAAGATTTCAGCTGCTGTCTGGGCTTTCACTGCCTTTCTACACCCCCCTTTCTTCATGTGTTCAATACTTTTTCTCTGTGTCATTTTATTGTATAACGCATAACTTCATTTGTAATCTAATTAGATTTGTTTTCTCTGCATATATGGATTTCTTTGGTTGTTGCCAACATCCGGTGAAAAATTCAAGTGGTGAATTGAATATATAATTTGTAAAATATGCAAAAAAGGATGCTTTCATGAAAAAAGAAGAAATAAGTAAAAAAAAATTGTGAAGTAATAGATCAATGATGTGGAGGTCATGATGAGATGTATTTTGCTTGAACAAATTTTTAAGTGTTTGATTTTCTGTTCCAAATAAATCAAATCAAATCAATGAATATGATCACCCCAATTTACTCAAAATGTAGACACATAAAAGTCATGTTTTTTGTTCTTTACCTTTGCGGTGAAGGTCATGGAGGGTTTAATGATATGTGGATATTGCAAAAACTCTAGCTTATATTTTTTTGTCACAATGGAAACCCTTGCGCTGCTGTTGTACATTAAACCTACAGACACACAAATGAAAAACAGCACAAATCTCAATGTGGGCATTTTTAAGAATATATTATTAATTTTGCATAAATCACTGTGATTTGTTTAATATAAATAGAAAAATTACGCACCCGTAGCACTCTCTGTGATGTTCACATTAACATCGATAAATTCAATGGGTCTGTAGCCGTCATAATATGAATATGAATAATCATTGAATCGTGTGGAAAAGTCTTGCATGTCAAAAGTGATTTCAGCAGAGCCCTCTATCTACAACGGAGGAAATAAAAAGTCAGTTTAAATGACATATAACAGTTTTCAAATGAAATGAAGTCAACATTAATTCACCTTCCTGTGATTTTTTTTCCCAATATTTACCAAATTATGTTTAACAGAGCAATGAATTTTTCACAGTGTTTCCTATATATTTTTTTTCTTCTAGAGAAAGTCCAATTTGTTTTATCTCAGCTAGAATAAAAGCAGTTTTTAATTTTCTTTAAACATTTTAAGATCAATGTGTTCAGCCCCCTTAAGAAATATTTTGTGATAGTCTACAGAGCAAATCTTCCTTATAAAATAACTTGCTTAATTACCAACCGAGGCTCATTCTGAAAAACGTATCCCTGTATACATTTCTGGAGAGCGCCAAATACGTAAGTTTTTTTGCAGTTTCTGTTTTTACAAATCGTCATTTGTGCCTGCTGTTCTTACATAAATCCACCAGAAGTTGCTGTCGAATGACCGATTGACTGAACCACCCCCCTCCTTCCCTAAACCCAACCAATAGTGTTTTCAAAAGCACTGATCGACCCGCCGACCCACTTCCCTAAATCCAACCGACAGTTTTAAAAAGCAATCCAGAAAAAGAAAAGCCCTCGTTTGATTTTAATATGTTTTTAGATTTTACCACATTCTCACCGCTATTTACTTGTTTATTTTACATCTTGGCTTTTGTTTTTGTTTTACCTGCTTTCTGAAACCGTTCTTCACCAGACTCGAACCCTGTCATCGTGGTCAACTCCTCTCTGTGTCTCAAGTCTATCGACGTACATAGAGTAGCAGCTACTGGACAAACTGGTAACAGTGGGAAAGCCGTCCACATGAAGCTAAGCGGTCAGCTGATCAGCCACACGTACTTCTGGTTACATAATTCGCGATCTCCAGAAATGTATATAGGGCTACATTTTTAGAATGAGCCTCGGTTGCAACATATCCTAACTAGCCTAATTAACATAGTTAAGCCTTTATATAAAGATGTCCAGATCCGATTATGTGATCGGAAATCGGGTCCAATCACGCAGTTTCAGACTCCATTGGAATGCGTTATCTCCTGGTCAGAACTCGAATACACAACCTAAGCTCATTCTGAAAAAGTAGCCCCACGGGCATTTTGGAGACCGCGATTTACGTGGCCGGAGGTACGTATGGCCGCATTTCGTTTTTTCGAGCAAACGCTACGGGGCGGTGTGACAACACTCCTCTTCTTCGCGCTCGCCGGCTGACGGCTCACCTCCATGTGGATGACTTTCCCGCCACAAACCAGTTTGTCCGCTTAGCTCGTAGTGTTACGTCAGCGGAGCGTAGGCCCGGAGGAGGAGGAGCCAGCCGCGGCGACGACCAGGTTTGAGTCCAAGGAAGAGCGGTTCCAGAAATCAGGTAAGAAACAGAATCCAAAAAGTAAAAGCGCACAAGTTCGTGACAGGGCGAGAATGCTGTGAAATCCGTAAACACGGTTAAAATCGAATGAGGGCTTTTGCTTTTCTTTTCTGGACGGCTTTTGTAAATCGTCGCTTAGGTTTAGGGAAGGAGGAGAAGGAGGGTGGCTGGGTCGGCCGATTGGCCAGCCACCCAGTCGATTGTTCAGTCATTCAGTCAGTCAGTCGGACAGACAGTCGCTCGACAGCGGCCTCCGGCGGCTTTTTTACATGAGAACAGCGAGGGCACGAACTGTGCGTGCTCCCGAGAGGTGTTCGAGACATGAAAAAGATCGCACAGCGGCCTCTCGCGGATTCGCGAAAACAAAAACTGCACAAATAATTACCTCCCGGGACGTATTTTGTGGCATACAGAAATGGACGTGGGGCTATGTTTCCACAATGAGCCTGGGTTGCTGTAATGTTCTCATTATGTTTTAACACACCTATAGTTATGACACAGAGTTAGACCTCTTTCTTGATTTCACACAGAAACAGCAATGCGTGCGGCATGACATCACTTTGTTAAGAGATGCTATTGGTTAAATGTAGACAAAGTAGAACATGGAAGCAATTTGAAGTGGAAAGTGCGAGTATGTGTGCGGTCTGGAGGTATTATAAAGTTGATGACGACAACATTGCCATTGCCAACTGTGAGATATGTAAACTTGGGATTGCCTGCCGGGTATTTAAAGTTAAGGTGCTATTTGTTTTTATATTAGATTTTCTTTATATTTATTGTTGCACTAAAATCTAAAAGTGAAGAATTGATATTATTTATTACTTTATTGTTCAAGCTCCCTCACAGAAGTGCTCTGTTTGTTAACAGAGTTGTTGAATGTTCTAATAAGGTGAATTAAATAAAAATGTAAGGAACATCCCGGATCTGTTTCTTCGCCTTCTTTATTTTTTTTTATGTATTATAGAAGTATTGGATCGGGTTTCGGTAGATAGTTAAAATCAAATGACTCAGACTTGAAAGCAAAAAAACCTGATCAGGTCGTCCTCACCTTTTAATGTCACTTTAAGCTGAATACTAGTATCTTAAAAAATATCTAGGCAATTATAATGTACTGTCATCATGGCAAAGATAAAACAAATCAGTTGTTAGAAATTATTTAATAAAACTATTCTGTTTTAAAATCCTCTTTTCGTTAAAACAGAAATTGGGTAAAAAAAATATCCAGGGGGGCTAATAATGCAGACTTTTTTATGTGTTTGTGAGAAAGACACTCACCATTTCTGTGTGGTCATATCGCATTTCAATGCCGTTAAAACCATGAACAAATCTAACATCCATAAACCCACTGACAGGCTTCCCATAAAAATATCTGAGAGGAGAGATGAATCATTGTCAAATGTAATTATTTTGTGTCTCTAATGAATAATAAAACTGTTATTGAGGGCAAACACTCACTTGGCTGTGACCGTCCCCATGAGTGTGTCTTCACAATACAGGACTGAGGGAACGTCCAGCTTCACCTCGAATCTAGGAAGTACTGCAAACACATGCTAATTCATTTAATAACAAATGCACTGACAAAACGATGATCAAAATAAATGTGTGCAGTGCGTGAAATCTCACCATAGTAGTCCACAGTAAATGCTCTCTCATGAATAACATCCTGCGTGAAAAAAATAACAGTTAGTGAATGAGAAAGTAAAGTGACGCGAGTCTAAATGTGGTGATCCATAGTCCATATAGTTTACTGTATTTAAAGCCAGCCTATTATGCCCCTTTTAACTAGATATAAAATAATAATCTCTCTCAGTGTATATGAGAAGTTTCAGCTCAAAATATCACACAAATAATGTTTATAACTCTTAGAAACTGACCATTTTAGGATTTGAACTAAATTGTGGCATTTTGGTGACTGTAGCATTAAATTCTAATGAGATTGTGCGTCTAGCCCTCTTGTTTTAAAACCTAGTTATTGTTTTTTCCAAAAGTGAAGAAAGTCGTTTCGAGGGGACAAAATGTTTTGGTATTTGATTAATTTGATTGAGGGCAAATAAATTTGGACAAAATAATGAAGTACACAGACATTGTTTAGAACAAGAGCTACTATATAGAGAGGTGTAACGAATCATGGTTGATCCATGATTCGTACAGATCACAACCTGTGGTTTGGAATTACACACAACCCGCAGATTAATACCTTTTTTAGTATATTAATCCTAAATTTTTATTCATCCTTTAGCTTCATTCAAATCACATGAAAGCATTTAGGCTTTTCCAAAAATGTATAATTTTGATGAAAGAAGTTGTGGTAGGTTATTCGGGATGTGGTGGGTTTCTTAGGTTATTAAAGGTATTGTCTGATGCTAATTGTTTAGCCTGCATTAATGCATTCAGTCTAAGCTGCACGATTAATCATTAAAAGATCAGGATCTCAACACCCACGCAACATAAATGATGAATGATGGTGATTTGAATATGTTTATTAATCCTTTTAATCGCTTTAATCAAATCTGTGTTTGAAAAACGCAAAAATCAAGGAAGAGATCTAGGGCTCTATTTTGAGGATGTAGGCGCAAAGTCCAAAGTGCAGGGCGCAAAAGCATTAAGGAAAAATGCTGAAATGTCATCAGAGGAGAAAATCCCCGCCCACTAGTCATGACCTACCCCTCATTAGCATAGGACGTTAGCTTCGTTTTTGAATCTGCCACTATGCTGACACATAGGCATTCATAATTCCACCCTCTTTCAAAAAGAGCACAAACTCATTTGAATTTAAAGCGGCAGTCACCAAAATGACACAATTAGGATCAACGCCTAAAAGGGTCAGTTTTAAAAAAATACAAAACATTATTTGTTGGGTATTTTGAGCTGAACTAGGACTTAGTTTACATCTCGTAATACTAGGTGGCATAATAGGTCCCCTTTAATGCTAAATCTGCTTTAACCATACATGACAACTGTTCTCTGGGTCAACTGCAGATTCGAATCTATAGCTGTGATTTTTTTTCATAAACATAAGCTAATCATCTATTTATCTAATCATGACAATATTGATCTTTGAATCGAGATTGAAATCTTTTAAAGAGGAATCGTCCAACTCTTACAGGCAAAAAATGGTCTAATTTTTCACTTACATTGACTCCAGCTGTAATCTTCCAGGATCCGAGCGGTGGATTCTGAGAGATGTTCAGCTCTTTAGAAATGACGCCTAGAAAACTATCCACAGCGAGCCACTGGCGAATCATATTCCCCCTGGGATCCTGCTCGCATTAAAAAAAAACACACACACAAAAGCAATGCAATAAGTGCATTTGAAAACCCGATAAGCTCAGATTACACAAGCTATGTGGAAACTCATCCCATCAAAACATTTTGAGTAAACAAACTAGTAGAACTTAAACATTTTATTTAATACTACAACATCATGTTTGTGACGAGCAGGGTGGCACATAGGTGTTTTTTTCTTTATACAAGCTTGGTTATAATTAAATTGAAATAAAGAAATAAACTAATTTAATCAGTTTGTTTGTAAAAACAACTATTTATTTATTTGTATTTTGTAACAATAAACATATTTTACATTAGCTAGATTATGTTTGTGGATTGATTGTTGGGTATTGGGGTTCCAGGTTGGGTAATTTGTTTCAAAGTGATTAGTTTCAAAGTTTCTATAATTTATAAGTGATGGATTTCTCTTCATTGTTAGTCCTTTTAGTTATGTGCCTTAAATACTGTGAACAACTTCTACAGTTCTATGTAAATTAATTGAGAGGGACAGAGTTGTTTATAATTTTCACAATGACTCTATTTTTCAGCAAATTCTGCACATTTATAATTTGTCAAGACAATTGCACATGCTTAAAAAGAGAAATTGAAAAATTAGTAGCAAAATATTGATTCAGAAAAGCAGAGTAATTGAAGAGTTTAGATGCAAAAACCTCTAAAAGCCATTGAAATTTCAATGAAGCCATTGAAGACATTGAAATTTATCAGGCTCCTGTCTGTAGGTTCAGTAACTTTAGGATTATGGCATAGAATGCAAGTCAAGCCATTTTTATCCAAGAAAAATTTTCAAACGGTGATTCATGCCTTCATAACAACACGTCTAGATTACTGTAACGCTCTTTATTTTGGTATTTCTCAGTCTTCTCTCTCTCGTCTGCAGCTGGTTCAAAATGCAGCAACTAGAGTACTCTCTGGCACCCGCAAGCATGAGTCGGTAACTCCAATCTTAGCTGCACTTCACTGGTTACTCATTAAATACAGAATTGATTTTAAAATTGTATTATTCGTCTACAAAGCCGTCAATAATCTTGCTCCTCAGTACCTTACTGACTTGCTTTGTCCATATACCCCCTCTCGATCATTGAGATCTTACGATCTTGATTTACTCAACGTGCCCAGAACACGCCTTAAAAAAACGAGGCGATCGAGCATTTGCTGTTGCTGGTCCTAAACTCTGAAACAGTCTACCAATTCACATTAGACTTTCCCCCTCCATCTCTGTGTTTAAGTCTGTTTTAAAGACCTGTCTTATTTCTCTCGCTTTAATACTCCTTGATGTTTTATTGCTGTTATCTGTTAAATGTTTCTTTTATATTCTGCTTCTCTGTCTTTAGCAATCCTATGTACAGCACTTTGGTCTACCTTGGTTGTTTTCAATGTGCTCTATGAATAAATATAGTATTGTATTGCATAGAATATGCTCTTTTAAAGGTCTTTAAAATGAAATAACTCAACATACAACTTAAGGAGTCTGAGAAAAAAATGCTCATTTTTAATGGAAATTTCAGACGGCACTTAGAGGTTTTTACATATGAACTCTTCAATTGTATTTATTTTAATTCTATTTTTGTTATTCAGATATTTTTCATGACTACAATTTTTAACTAAAGAAGATTTTATACATCTGACAATTGCACATTTCAGAAATAACGATATGTATTCATGCTGATACATGGTATGTACAAAACATAGTAGCCTACCGTTCTCTTAAAACTTTTGTGTTTTGATACATATATTGATTACAACTTTAGTGTTAGTTTTAAAAAATAAATAAATAAAAGGCTCTGTTTGCCTCAAATCTTTAGAAAATTAAAAGTTTAATTTCTATTGTCTGTGGATTGAGATTTGTGTGAATTTATAACATTTAACTAACAATGAAGTAATTAGCAATTAATTAATGTTTTGAAATAAATTACCCAACACTGTATTTAAATTATTAATGAATGATAGAATGAATGAATGAATTAATTAATTAGTTCGTTCGTTCGTTCGTTCATTCAATTATTCATTCATTCATTCATTTTCCTTCGGCTCAGTCCCTTATTTATCCGTGATTGCCACAGCGCAATAAACCGCCAACTATTCGCGCACATATTTTACGAAGTGGATGTCCTTTCAGCTGTAATCCAGTACTGGGAAACACCCATGCACTTTGCATTCAAACACACTTTCATTCACTACGGTCAATAAAGTTCATTCAATTCAACTATAGCACATGTGTTTGGACTGTGGGGGAAACCGGAGCACCCGGAGGAAACCCACGCCAACACGGGGAGAACATGCAAACCGAACCAGCGACATTTTTGCTTGTGAGGCGACTGAGCCACCTTAACACCCATATAAATAATTGTATATTTATGTTATACTATATTTATGTTATAATATATATATATAGATTATTGTACATAAAATGTAGAGTATAAATAATATTTCCTCAGCCAAACCACAGATTCTTTTTTTTACACCAATGGTAACAAATGTCTGCATAAGAGAAACATCTGTAAATCGCAAAAATAGTTAATCTAGCAAAAACACACAAGAAAAAACACTTGATTTTTTATGTGTAATGCTTGCTGGAAACCAAAGAAATCTGCTGTTACCAAGTCAATTTAAGCTCACCTTAATACATAAAATGTTGAGTTCACGTAACTAATTTATATTAAGTACAAAGAATGTTTTATTTGAATATCTGAGTGAAATTAACTCATTCAATTAAATGTTATTGTTAGATATTATAGTGTATTCATTCATCCATCTCTCCATACACACAGCTAATGCATTTGTTTATGCTAACTAAACACTTACCCTTATAAAAATATCAGTCCGACCGCTGTACGGCTTTCCATCAGGAGTAACTGATACAACTCGAAATTTGACCGTCTGTCCGGGTTGGTAGTAGTTCTTGTCGGTCTGAATAAAGATGGACATGCACCTGGGGCTAAAGACCATGGAGGTGGAGTTGGAAAACACAAGACGAGTTCCTGAAAAGCCCTCCACATTCAGCTGATACGGATACCAGTAAGTCATGTCATCATAAAACACCTGCGAAGAACAAATAACACAAATCATCAATAAATATTGAGTACCAGTGATATTAAATCATAATAGTACAGCAAATTAGCATATTAAATTCCTTTTTGAAGGCTCATTATACAATTTTAATTCAATAATTGTAATTAATTTCTTTAATTCAGCTTTGAACCAAAGAAATAAACAATATTTTAAACTACTGCTTTTTAAATTAAACTGTATTTACAGTACCGGTCAAAAATTCAGGATTGGTACAATTTATAAAGTGTTTTAAAAAAGGTTCTGCCTCCCAATGCTTCAATTATTTTTACTAAAATAGTATAATAAAAATAGTACAAATGTGAAATGTCTGACTTTCCCTTAAAAAACTAACTTTTTATGTAACATTAAACCTATTTATTGAGTTTTTTTTAACAAGAAAGCAGTATTTAAAGCTTAGCAGACACAGCCCATTAATTTAATTTGTTTATGCATTTATTTATGTATGTATTTATGTACCTATTTATCTATTTGTTTTTTTTTCAAATATATATTATATTATATCATATCATATATTCCCTTTCTATTAATTTCTTATTTCTATTCTTTTTTCTTGTTTCTTTCTATTTATTTCTTATTTCTATTTCCTTGTTTCTTATTTTTCCGCATTTTCCCTGAATTTATGATTTTCCTTTTTTGTTTACTATGTCTTTGATTAATAATATTTAATAATAGATAATAATATATATTTTAAAATAGATTTATAATAGTACTTTTTATTAGTACGGTATCAGTTTCCAGTTTCCTTTCAAATATGAAGCAGCCCAAGTTTTCAACACATGATGATGATGATAATAATAATAACAATAATAACAATAATAATATTAATAATAATAATAATGATAACAATAAAAATAATAACAATATAACAACACAACTACCACTACTACTACTACTACTACTAATAATAATAATAATAATAATAATAATAACAACAACAACACAATAATAATAACAATAATAATAATAACAATAATAATACAAATAATAATAATAGCAATAACAATAATAATAATAACATTAATACTAATAATAATAACAGCAACACAATAATAATAATAATAACAATAATAATAATAATAATAATGATAACAATAAAAATAATAACAATACTACTACTACCACTACTACTACTACTACTACTAATAATAATAATAATAACAATAATAATAATAACAACAACACAATATTAATAATAATAATAATAACAATAATAAAATATTAACAATAATCATACAAATAATAATAATAACAGCAATAACAATAACAATAATAATAATAATAACAATAATACTAATACTAATAATAATAACAACAACACAATAATAATAATAATAACAATAATAATAATAGTAATAATAATAACAATAATAATAGAAATAATAATAACAATAATAATAATAACACTAATAATATCAATAACAATAATAATAAAATAATAATTATAATATTAATAATAATAATCTGCGATATTAAAATGATTTTTAAATTATTTTAATCATAGAAGTACATTTAATTGATTTTTAATTTTTTAAATATTTTTTTCAAAGTGTAATATTTCACGTTTACAGTTTTTACTGCATTATAAATCAAGTCTTCTTTTAGCATTAAAACACTAAAATATTGTACTGATCCCAAACATTTTGACTGATTCTAGCTCACAAACAAACAGCCACTGATGCAAGTTCAAAATCGATTAATTTATCTTATCAGGAGATTTAATCATAGATACTCACAGGTGGGAGAGACAGAAGTCTGCTGGAGCCTTTAAATCAAAGCAAAACACACATCAATGCTTGTTTGAGCAGAATGGAGGTTCATTTCAATGACACTTTACCACATTAAGCTACATCAGTGTAAGTGAATATAGGTTAGACTATAATTGCACCTTCAGAAACTGTAAAGTGCTTCCTGGAGGAACAAAAAACCTGATACCCACATTTCTGTATATATAATTATGAAATGTTTTGTAAACAATGCCATGCCCTACTAATACGTAATGTGAAGTAAAGGAGATTTTCTAAGAGTAATAAATAAAAAAGTGCATGAATATGGTTAATATAGCAAAATGCACAAATAAAATTAAATAATTACGTAAAAAAAAATGTAAATGAAGAAACAGATAAATAAATAAATGCTTAAATACATAAACTGACAAATAGATTTAAAGCAAATCTGTAAATTGGAAAAAATTACTGCATATATTTTGGCTTCCAAATATAAAAGGCAAAAATGCATACAAAATATGCAAATTGTAATAAAGCCATCATTTATTAAATGCATGAGTTAAATAAATGCAACTATAAACAAACACGCCAGAGGATGAGCTTGATGAACATTTTTTTTTTTTGCAATAAAATAATGCAATAAAACCACAAATCACAGAAACTAAAGAGAGTCAAATGAACTTTTCTAGTCATCTCAACTTATATTAACTATATTAAGATTTGTATAACTTAAAAAGTTGTTTAAAAATAAGTTAAAGCAACATAAACATTATTTGTTGTCTTGACTTTCTGTCGTTAATTATTTTACAGTGTGATGTTGATGTATACCTGCTGGGACGGTGCTCTGTGTTTGGGCCACACTGGTCTTTCCATGAGTAAGTCTGGCTGTGACATTGATGGGATAATCTGACAGAACGGTGACTGAAAATGTGGTGGGAACGCCACAGCGCAGAACTTCAGACACCGATATGAGATAGGAAAGGTTCTGACGAGCGCTGAAATCAGAAAATATTTTAATTCCACTGGATTATGAAAGAGATTTTATATTCCTAGTCATAATTATAGTTTTATTTAAAATGTAAGTTTTACATGGTTTGCATTTTTTGCCATGTGCCCTTAATTGTAATTGTATTGTATATAATGTTTATTTTTATCTATTTTTTTTTTTAGATTATAGTATGTGTAATTGTATTTATAATACTATCTGTTATGCAGCTAGGGTCTGAGAGTAACACAATTTCGATTCTCTGTATGTCAAAAAAGCTGACTTTGACTTTATTTCCATAAAAATGCAGGGAGATAGCTGAAATATGATTAATTTAAATATTTTTAGAAAGTCTAAACTTTAAACCTTTTTTTTTTTACGATAAAATATAATGTAATGTAATGTAATATAATATAATATAATATAATATAATATAATATAATATAATATAATATAATATAATATAATATAATATAATATAATATAATATAATATAATATAATATAAAACAATATAATATAATATATGATGTGATATATTATTATGTAATACAATAAAATAAATTATACTATAATATGATAAATTATAATATAATATATAAAAATATTACATAATACAATGCAATATAATATAATAAAATATTGTTTGATAAGTTTTTGTTAAAATAGTATAAACAAATTATAACTTTTTTTCAGCAAGCATGCATTATACTGATCAAAAGACAGAATAATTTCTCATTTTAATCTATTTTAAATAATTGCTTTTATTTTTAACCCCTCAGTAATAAAAATAAATAAATAAACGTTTTTGAGGAAACATTTGAATGGTAGTGTATTTATTATACGCTACCATTCAAATTATAATGTCTTGAAAGATGAATCTAGATTACAAAAATTAGACTATATATCTTTAAAAAAAAAAAACTACCCATAAATTAAAAAAAAAAAACAAGTGGCATAGTGTGTGCTTACACTAAAAATAAAGGCATTAACAAATTCATTAAACATTCCACTGCACAAAAAAGTTATTTATCTGTTTTTATATATATATATATATATATATATATATATATATATATATATATATATATATATATATATATATATATATATATATATATATATATACACACACACACACACATACATACCACCACTGCAAATTTAGAGCATAATTGAAGTTTGATTGAGGGTTATGTGTAATAATGCTTTTTAATAATCACCCTTAAAGGACAGATATACAGTTTAAGTCAGAATTATTAGCCCTCCTGTTAACCTTGAATTCTTTTACATTTTCCCCAAGTTGTTAACACAGATTTCTTCAACACATTTCTAAACATAATAGTTTTAATAACTCATTTCTAATAACTGATTTATTTTATCTTTGCCATGATGACTAAGACTAAGACTATGACTAAGATATTACTATAAGTATTCAGCTTAAAGTGACATTTAAAGACTTAACTAGGTTAATTAGGCAAGTTAGGGTAAATAGGCAAGTTTTTGTAAAGCGATGGCTTGTTCTGTACACTATCAAAAAATATATATTGCTTAAGGGGGCTAATAATTTTGACCTTGACTAAAATTGACCTTTAAACGATGTTTAAAAAATTAAAAACTGCTTTTATTCTAGCCAAAATAAAACAAATAAGACTTTCTCCAGAAGAAAAAATATTATAGGAAATACTGTAAAAAAATCCCTTGCTCTGTTAAATATCATTTGGGAAATATTTGAAAAAAATAAAAGAAAGTCTAATAATTTTTACTTCGAGTGTACGTAACTTTAATAAAATAAAAAAAATAAAAAAGTATCAAACCTTGATGTAACCATCGCTCCTCTGCAGACCAGTGAACACACCAGGATCCCAAAGAATTGAAGCCACTCCATTTTCGGGTGCTAGTCTCCAGTGAAAGAGTTTACTAAGGTACAGAGACCCGTAGAACGCTTTTAAAAGCGAGACTCAACACCTGATCCTGCATTACTCCACCTACTGTACACACCTGAGGGAATAACAGCACATTCACTGCACATATACAACACACTTACATAACACCACAGAGAGCAAATGAGAAATCTATTTAGAGGGATACTTTACCTTAAACTCTGTCATCATTTACTATTTTACTCTCCATTTATTATGGAATTGCCCTGTTATTACAGCTTAATAGTCAAAAGTTGTTACTTTTATGAGCCGCATGTTTGGACTTCTTCAACAGTTGGATCCAATGTCTTTGGGTGGCTCAGTGGTTAGCACTGTCACCTCAGAGCAAAAAGGTCACTGGTTCAAGTCCTGCATGGCAAGATTCTGGCAATAATGCAGTTTTGGTTTTAATGGATCTGCGCTCTGCTTTTGATACAGTCGATCATACCATCCTTCTGTCACGTCTGGAACATTGGGTGGGCATAAAGGGTTCAGCACTTCATTGGTTTCAGTCATATCTGAAATCCAGGTCTTTTTCAGTTTCTATTGGCCAATTTATGTCAACATCTGCCACTCTTCTGTGTGGTGTCCCCCAGGGCTCTATTCTGGGTCCAATGCTCTTCAATTTATATATGCTTTCTCTTGGTAATATTAGAAGGATATATAACATCTCTTTTCATTATTATGCAGATGACTCCCAGCAGTATGTTCTTTTAAAATCTCAGAACTCCCAGCAGTCTCGAATTGATTGTCTTCAGGATATTAATTGTTGGATGGCAAAAAACACTAATTAATAATGACAAAACGTCCTTAAACTTAATAATGACAAAAGTGAAGTTATTCTCTTCGGCCCCTCAAAAACAAGAATGTCTTATATAGTGGGCTTGGGAAGTCTTACACCATATTTTAAATCGCAAGTAAAAAATCTAGAAGTTATCTTCGATTCAGAGCTTTGTCTAGAAAACAAATTTGCTCAGTCGTTAAGAATAGTTACTATAAGCTGAGGATCATCTCCAGACTCAAATCCATTCTTTCCTTTTAAGATCTGGAAAAATCATACATGCTTTTATCAAGTCCCGCCTAGACTATCGCAATTTCTTTTATGTTGGTCTCCCTCAATCTTCATTGGCACGGTTGCAGTTGGTTCAAAATGGGGCAGCTAGACTTTTAACAGGCACCGAAAAACAAGCTCATGTCTCACCAGTTTTAGCATCCCTTGACCTCCTGTTAATGTTAGAATTCATAGATTTTACTTACTGTTTTTAAAGCAGCACTGAATGGGCAAGCACCTTATATATCTGAACTTATTAACCTACCTGCAGTCAACTCCTCTGCCTATAGGTCGTCAAATAGAATTTTACTGCAAATTCCTCAGTCACTATTCAAACTGGAGATAGAGCCTTTGCAGTCGCTGCTCCACGTTTGTGGAACCAGCTGCCACCGGACATTACGAGTGCTTCTTCTATCTCTATTTTTAAGTCCAGACTTAAGACACATTTTTATTTAATTGCCTTCCCAGGCTTTTATTCTTTTGTGTGCATCAGGGGCGGACTGGCCATCTGGCAATTCTGGCAAATGCCAGAAGGGCCGGACCATTTTTTAAATGTGGGCCGGTCAGCTATTTTTATTTTTTTTTATTTTTTAATATTTATTGTTTTTACATGCAGGCAGCTTTTATCTCTTGCAAGATGTGAGTATTATGATGATGATGATGCTAATAGTAATAATAATTATAAATGTTAAGCATTGGCCCAATCAGCAATGACCGGCTGGTTTCGAGATGGGCCGACCCAAAATCTGGCTAGAATGTCAAACAAACAGTAAGTGCAACACAAGCTAATTGTCAGAGATGGACCATAAAAAAAGGAAAGGAGGTGCCGAAAAGCTCAGAGAAAGCAAAAAAAAAAAAAAAAAAAGTCAAACTCTGCCAAATGCATAAAATTAACAGATATAGTCTTGAGAGAGAGCAGCGGAGGGGCGCAAGAAGGTTGCTTTTTCGAGCCTTGCCTGGGTTAGTTGGTGTTTCTGTGTGGAGGTTGCATGTTCGCCTGGGTTTCCTCCTGGTTTCCCTCACAAGTCCAAACATGTGCTGTAGATGAATTGGGCAGGCTTAATTGTCCGTAGTGCATGTATGTGAATGTGCTGTATAAGGGGTTTCACAGTGGGTTGCACTTTGGAGGGCATCTGCTGCGTAAAACATATGCTGGACAAGTTGGCGGTTCATTCTGCTGTGGTGATCCCAGATTAATAAAGGGACTAAGCCGAAAAGAAAATGAATGAATGATCGCATATATAAATTTGTTTTTGGTCTAGTCACATACATTAAATGTTTAAATATCTATTACATATATGGTACTGCTTATATTATTTCACCATCTATACACCAAATTAGTGAATATGCGTGTCCGTGCAAGGGGCTGTGGCAGTGTAGTAATGTGGGCTGGTGTGGCTACAGTGCCAGGGCTGATTTTTTAGTCCCAGTCCGCCCCTGGTGTGCATTGTTGCTGTCATACTATTATTCCTATTATTACTTTTATTGTTATTTTACTGCTTTAGAATGTGTGTTATGGTTTTGTTCAGCGCCACACTGAAGTTACTGTAAATGTGCTTCATAAATAAACTTTAGCTACTTACTTACGTTTCAAGATTTAACTGCAAATGTCACATCCATAACACTGGAAAGAAGACAAACCCAAAAAAAGATATTTTGAAGAATGTTGTAAACCTATTTTTCCTACTATGGAAGTCAGTGTTTAAGTTACAGGACATTAGCTTTCTTCAAAAAAAAATATCTTATTTTGTGTTTAAGATAAGTGTGTTTCATATAAACAGAAGAAACTTATAAAGGTTTGAAAGGACTCGAGGTTGAGTAAATAGTAAATAATCATTTTTTTGAATGAACTGTTCATTTAAGAGGAGACTGATGTGAGGAGTTTTGATAGACAGTAAAATATTTGAAGAAACTAGCATCATGTTTTCTATTTGTGAACTGAAAGTCTTACTAATAGCCTATATTAAATTCTAACTAACTAATAAATAAAGAATTCGTTAAGTATAAAATATTAATTCGTTATAAATGAATAGTTACCTTACATCGAATAAATCGGCCTGTGTTTTTCCTCCATTTAGCCGAACGATGTCGCTGTCCAAACCACCAACAGTAAAACGTACGTGTGACGTAGGGTTGAGAGGTCAGAGCGTCGTCCTGTCCTGCAACACACTGGAAAATGACAACATTACGAGCTTTCACGTGCGATGATCTGTTTAAATTCAACAATATGTGAGTTATTTGATTACTAGTTATATAATTACCATTTTAGAAACGTAACCTACTGTTGTGGCTTGATTACAAAGTGAGGGTGATACGATGTTACTCAGTACGTTACCATGGTATACCCATTAGCCTTTACTCCACAATGGTATCACTACAGTTAACAGTTGTTATATTTAAGTTCAAATGACTGTGTTTTGAACTAGTATGTAACTGCTACGCCATCGTACTTTCGTGAAAACCATGGTACATGTACATGTCTGGTGGTTTAACGTTACTGTGCACGTATATATTGTTATTACTAATAATGACGATTCAGGTAATGTTCAGCCATATATCTAGTTGTGATATCAGATTTTTGCCTTTATAAATGTTATTAATTGGACGCTTACTATTGTATTTGCCCACATAGGACCGTGTACGACAAAATAGTCATAAGTATCACTATATAACTATAACGTTACATACAACTATTCAAATATAGCTTATGAAAATCTGTAATCTGAGGGTTAAAAATAATAAAATAACGAGAAAATAGCCTTTAGATGTGTCTAAATGAAGTGGATAGGAATGCACATTACTAACCAAAACATTTTTGATATTTTTGCAGTAAGAAATATATAAAATGTTAATAATGATTTGATTTTGGCATAAAAGTCAACCATCATGACACATTCAGTGTATTTTTGGCCAATGCCAAAGATAAAACAGCAAATTAGGACTGGTTTTGTGGTCTAGGATCACATACACTCACCGGCCACTTTATTAGGTACACATTACTAGTACCAGGTTGGACCCTTTTTTGCCTTTAGAACTACCTTAATCCTTCATGGCATAGATTCAACAAGGTACTGGAAATATTCCTCAGAGATTTTGCTACATATTCACATAGTTGCTGCAGATTTGTCGGCTGCACATCCCTGATGCAAATCTCCCATTTCACCACATCCCAAAGGTGCTCTATTGGCTTGGAGTCTGGTGACTGTGGTGTGGAGGCCATTTGAGTACAGTGAACTCATTGTCATGTTCAGGAAACCAGTCTGAGTTGATTCCTGTTTTATGACATGGCGCTTTATCCTGCCGGAAGTAGCCATCAGAAGACGAGTACACTGTGGTCATAAAAGGATGCACATGGTCAGCAACAGTTCATGTAGACTGTGGCATTGACACGATGCTCAGTTGGTACTAATGGGCACAAATTTGCACTGACAGAACTGCCTCTCACTGGATATTTACACTTTTTTGAACCATTCTCTGTAAACCCAAGAGATTGTTGTGCGTGTAAATCCCTGTAGATTAGCAGTTTATGAAATACTCAGACCAGCTTGTCACCATGCCACATTCAAAGTCACTTAAATCCCCTTTCTTCCCCATTCTGATGCTCGGTTTGAATCATCTTGACCATTTCTACATGCCTAAATGCATTAAGTTGCTGCCATGTGATTGGCTGATTAGACATTTGGGTTAACGAGCAGTTGGACAGGTGTACCTAATAAAGTGGCCGGTAAGTGTGCATCTGAATGAATATGCTATGCTAATATTTACATTTCTGTATTTTTATCCCACAGTAATCTGGACCCCCTGACAGAAACAGTATCCTTTAAGAAAAACTCACTGACATCTTTGTCTAATTAATCAGTTTGTCACTAATCTAACTAATTGTCTTCCTCTGTATTTTGCATACTTGTCCGTTTTTCTTAACTTTCAATGAACAGTATGGAATTCCCTTCTATCTTCAGTATTTGGCTCATTGGCCGGAGTATTTCATAGTAGCTGAAGCTCCAGGCGGTGAACTGATGGGCTACAGTGAGTGCCTCTTTCTAATTTATTTTAGCTTCAAATTAAAGTGAATATCCAGACATTGATTACTCATCTGTATGTCATTCCACACCTGAAAGTCTGACTTGAGTTTCCTCTGTGGAATAAACACTTTGAAAATGTTTACATGCATACTCATGCTGCTCGCTTCCATATGTTTTAAGCAAACTATTTTGCGCTTGAAATGGGACAAGTTCCTGTATAAAATGATGTACAGTACAGTACTATGGGTTAAGGGGAGAGTATGGAAGGTAAAACGTACTGAAGATGTCTTTTTTGAAAAGTGCAGCAAGTCATTTAGACAAACATGTCTTTATATAAAAGGAAAAATGCACTATTAATTCACATTTAGATCATTCACATGTATTAAAGGGATAGTTCACCCAAAAATAAAGATTTCTCACTTAAGTGGTTCTAAATTTGTATGCATTTCTTTCTTCTGTTGAACACAAAACAAGATATTCTGAAGAATGCTGGGGAAAAAAGCTTTTCATCCACCTATTTTTGTGTGCATTTTGGAATGGAAATGCCAAAATATCCATAAATGTATGTACATGCATATGTAAATATGCATAAAACAAACATTTTTAAAAAATTTATGAAAATAGAGCCCTGCACAGGCCTTAAATCTAAGCCCTAGTCCGGCCCTGGCCCGAGGTGCACAGGCTGTGGCCTGGCCCTTGTCCGCCAGCTCATAAATATGTTTGGCTCAATCCAACCCGAAGCCCGTTTTTTTCCCTTCAAACAGCTTATACTGTTACAGCCATTAAAATAGACCAGATTTGTATTTAATATGAAGTTGATGTCTTTTCTATTTATTTATTTTTTATCAGAATAATTGAATAATTTAGAGAAACGTTCGGAGTTGTTGTTTTTTTTTTTCCGTTTTTTTTTTTTTTTTTTAAATGTAAGTTTTAGTTTAAGGCTGTACTCACACTGGGTACAGTTGCCTCGAACCGGGCCAAAGCACGCTTGTCCCCCCTCCCGTCTCCCCCAACGGCCCGCACTCACACCATAATCGGGCAGGGCACGCTTACGTATGCTGTTCAGTGAGAAGCGCTCTCACTCGGCAGAACAGTGGAGATTTCTCTAGTTATATCGTGTCAGTCGTTTGATATGCAGTAACATGCAGTCAAATATTTCGCCAAACAGTCCTTAGGGATGCGGTGACACGCAGTCAGATATTTCACCGGACAGATCCGCCACTTTTGGCGCTCATAAACAATCATAAAGTCCTCGTGCTGCAGGAATGAGGAGGTTTGCTGAAGGTGCACAGCTGTCGTGCAGTGAGGGGCTTGCGTCTTTAATAAACTACGGCAGTTTGCGTTCACTGAACAGTAAGAATGATTTATAAATTCATATGAAACAGCCCCTTAAAAGTCACGTCTCGCTTTCAGTTTCGGGCTTTGACGCGTTTTGTGAAAGCCCAAGTGAACCGCGCTCAGGCCCACCTCTTCCAACCGGGCCAGGGCCGGCCAAGTGAACCGTGCTTGAGCCCGATTGAGCGCACACACTTCTCAAACGATCCGGGAAACGGGCCTGGGCACGGTACGGATGGCATAGTGTGAGTAGGCCCTAAGTGACATTGTTATTCAAGCGGTATGTTGTTTACAGTAAGTTTACTCAATTTAACCCAGTGGTACCTGCAGCCGTACGGCTGTATGCAATGCGTGTTACTACCATAAGAGGGCACAAATTAATGCAGATCATTTATTTATTTATTTAATAAATAATTTAAATTGATTATTAAACCGTATACACTACAATATATTGACAAAGCAAAACAAAACAAAAAAGAGAATAAATAAAGGTGTGTGTTTGTGTGTTTTAAAGTGTGTATGTACTTGCATGGTGGGATATGGGTAAAGAAATCTATTGGCTTTAGTTTTACTGGCGGCTTTTCTGCACACAAAAACTTACAATGCAAAGAGCTATTGTTTACAACAAAGTTCAAAATGAGTAAACGCTCTTTAAAACAGCTCAACTTAATTGAGACATTTGCCAAAAGGCCTAAAACTAATGAGAGAAATGTTGATCCCCGCACGGGGTGGAGACCGCAGTCTCATCAGCACCTGAGCCGGGGGAACTCCAGCACTTCAGCCCGTGTCTCTATCATTGAATAAATCAGATCTGCTAGCTGCGCGGCCTCCTCACATGAAATCGCTACCATTCAAGGTGTTTCAAACAATTTTAATTTTAACTTTATTTAGGCTAGATTATTATTTTATTTGACAATGCAGTTGATGTTTTGGCACTAAAGCATATAGTGGTATTGTTTTAAAGCACTTCACCTCTCACGTTTTTCTATTTCATCACGTAGATAACTGACCAACAAAAATATATATGAAAACTAACAGACAAACTAAATGAAATTCATTTAAAAAAGATATCTTTTCCAAACAAATATATTAATTTTATTTTTATTTGAGCCTATCCATTACTCAACTGTGCGGATGGATGATTTGTTGCAGTCAGTGGAAATTAACCACAATCCTCTGTCATATATTTGCTAATTTTTTAATAGGTCATAGTTTTAAAGATTTTTCCTTGAGCTGATTTGTTTTTATTATATTTAGATTTCAAAGCAACTATATTAATATTCAAAAAGAAACGAATTATGGCATAACGAATGCCCTTAAATAATGTTTCCTTTGACAGCAAGCATCAGTGTTCCTTAGATTGAAATAAGAATAAGGGATGATAAGGCAGGGCGGTGCTGGATTTTTGCATAATTGGAAATAAAATCCTGCAGACGCCCCTGGACTTACAAGTTGTGCATTGTGCATAACCAGTTGGCTCATCATTTAAAGTCGTCACTATTAAAGTAGTTGACCAGAAGTTTGTCCTTCCTCTAGCGTTTTTGACAGTTTTAAGTTCGCCATTGGCAATTTTTCTCTTTATGTTTGCTATTGTACGTGGCTGGAAATCTCTATGCGCAAGTTTTTTCTAATGCAGGGCCGAAGCCTGATATGCGTGCTAGCTATGATGTGAAAATTGGCTGGAAGCCTAGCCCGAGGGGCATAAAAAAGTCGGGCTCGGGCTCAAATGCAGGGCTCTAGATGAAAACACATACACAGGCTAAATTTCAACATGCAGCTCAATAAAAGTAAGCAAATTCTATCTCTTTCCTACAGGGAAAACCAGCAACAATCAATAATGCATCATTATATGGTCTCATGGCTGTGCAATCAAAAAATGTCATAATAATGGAAGTCAATAGGGCAAAAACAGCCACAAAAATAACGAAAGGGTAGTTTGCCAAAGTGTATTGTTGAGGTATTGAAAAATGTCTAAGCATTTTCCCAAATTATATATATCAAAATAAGATTTGTCAGCAAAAATCATTCCATTTGCTGAAACAGAGAAAGCCGTGGCCAAATTAAGACTCAAAATCACTCCAGAGTGGATGAAAACATCCTCGACAGCACAATCAAGGGTAAACTTATTGTGAATATTGCTGTATGAATAACCTGTATGTCCATTGTCATCCTGCAGTCATGGGAAAGGCCGAGGGCTCCGTCGCCAGAGAGGAATGGCACGGGCACGTCACTGCCCTCTCTGTGGCCCCAGAGTTCAGACGGCTGGGTCTGGCTGCGAAACTCATGGAGATGTTAGAGGAGATCTCAGAAAGGTGTTGTAGCATTACTCGTTCCAGCTACAAACTTATCTGCTAGATAAAATGCATGTAAAAGAAAGAACACGCTACTGAAAGTGTAACATTCATCAAGCTAAACATGACAACATGCAGTGCTCAGCATAAATGAGTACACTCCCTTTTACAGTTATGTCAACTAACATCTATAGGAATAGAAAGATAATACATTTAACTTAAAATGAAATTGAATCCATTTAAAAAAAAAAAAAATATATATATATATATATATATATATTAAGGGTGTCCTGATTCTCCAAATCCTCGATTCGATTACATTTTCGATTCTAAAGTCACGATTCGATTTTCGATTTTGAATAATTAATTAATTAATAACGAATTAATTATTAGTAGCCTACCGTTTAAAATACCTGACTTGCATGGTCTTTGTTTTACCAATAAACAAATCATACAGTAAATGAATAAAGGTAAGTTACACACATAATTACAACCTGTCAATCACTTTTTCTGCGGGACTCGTGATCTGTGTCGTTATAATGGCGTCGGTAAAAAAGGTGCACAACCAACATAAACCAGCCAACAGTATCTGAGGTGTTCGCTAAAATGACTAAGTACTTGTGTGAAAGTAAAAGATGGAAGCAGTCTACTGACTCGCTGAATGCCTTGACCCGCTGTCTCGAGCGCATGACAATGTGTGTGCGTCTGTATCTGTATGTGAATGAGTGTGTGTGGTCACGTGATGTGCGTTTTCAGCGGTATTGAGGAAGGAGGGCTGCTCAGAAATGCTACACGCCAGTGTGGATGTGGATCGTTGTCGTTCTAAAATGCCATTTAAAAACAAAGATATATTAGTGTAATCAGGGCCTGAGTGTGTATTTTTCGCGAGCGGATTTGCAACTGGGGCGGGGTGGAGGATCGCGATGCGCCCATCGTCTATCATCCCAACCGTAATACGTACATAGCAGAGCTTGCAAACTGTGTTTTTTTGTCGACAAAACGAACGTTGTCAACATAACTAACTGGAAATCCAAAAAACTTCCACACCGGCGACTTCATTGAAAGAGGAGAGGGTTTAAGCTCTGTCAACGGGTCTCCTGCTTCTGCAGTTTAACAAGCACTTCAACAAGCATGTTTTTTTCCCGCTTGGCAAGCCAAGCTAACGTGACATGGGGGCGTGGCAGCATCGACGATTCTATTTTTTGATTCGATAATCAAAGTTGAGCATAAATTTCGATCGATCTTGATTAAAAATCGAAATCGTGACACCCCTAATATATATACACAAAATCAATCAAATTTTGTAAATTTCTTAGTTTCTCTGGATTTTCCCTGTTTATTAACATTTGATTTAATATTTTCCCCCAACATATTCATTTATGTGTGCTAATTTCTGGACTTTTTATTACATTAGTCCCAGTTTTGGCTTTGGTTCTGACTTACAGTGGCGGATTTAGGCATGGGTCATATGTGCGATTGCCCAGGGTGGCATCTTACTGGGGGCAGCACGGGGAGACAAAATTAAGTGCCCCAGTAAAAGCTTTGAGATAAGATTTACTTTATGCAAGTGTATAGAGTGGTTATCCAAAAATAAAGACATTAGGGGCTATTCATATCTGGTGTCTTTTGCACACGCAAGTTTGTTATTCTTTATGTGTAACCGAAACAACGCTGGTGAAGGCAAATTGACGCAAGTGTGAAGAAAGCCATTGCTGCGCGCCTCAAATGTGCTGCTCTTGATCCCGGTTGTTTACATGCACAGCAATATGCGTCAACATGCAAGTGGACAAAACTAAAGTTTTATATAATATGATGCTGATGATACTTTGATTAAGCATGGCTATGAAGTAGAAAAGAGGGATAATGAGTCAGGGAGGTAACTAAGACATCATATGTTAATTCTCAGCCATGAGTCGGGTCTAAGACAACAGATAATTCTATAAAACATATTTTTTTTGTATTCTATTGAACTGTCATAATTAATATTCATGCAAAAGTCTTACAATATTACTCAAGTTGTGTCTTTACATTGTTTTTCAGTTACATTTTGGATTGATTTATGTTATTTTTTAGAATAATAGTTGTATAATAACCATAAAAAAAATAATTGTTGTGTTTTTTGAAAATAAATAAATATATTTAAATGTATTTATAATTATTATTTTAAATGTATATATTAAAAATATATATTTAAATATATATAAAGTCAACCACATAGTGTCTTCGTTTCTTGGGGGATGGGGAGGGGGTATGTTTGGGGTGGTTTCGGTGGTTTATCATATCGCTTTTAAATTATTCTACAGTAATATATATATAATATATATTACTGTAGAATAATTTAAAAGCGATATGATATGATATGAAAGCATCACTCAGTTGCTACAGATTTTTCAACTGGTCGTTTTTTGCTCCAGAACATCCCCAACGTTCATTTATGCTTCTACTAGACTGACATCTGATAATTGTGGAGGTCTTCGGAGTATAGGGGACTCGTTGTTATGTTCGAGAAACCAGTTTGAGATGATTGGAGCTTCGTGGCAGGGCTTGTTATGCTGCTGGAAGTAATAATCATCACAATAAGGGTTCACTGTTGTTATACAGGGATGGTCATGTGAAAATCCCTGTATATCATCAGCAGTTTCTGAACTCAGCCCAGCCCATCTGCCACTAATAACCTTTCAAAGTCAAAGTCATTTCAACCATTGAAAACCATATAAAGGGATTGTTCACCAAAATAAAACATTTACTCTCAAGTATTTTTTGTCTTTTTAATCTAAAATCTCTTTTGAATCTGTTTGAGCAGGCTGTGAATTATGACTGGTAATATATATATATATATATATATATATATATATATATATATATATATATATATAGTATAAAGATAGTTACATCTTGGATGACCTGTGGGTGAGGAAATTTAAAGCAAATGTTCATTTTTGGGTGAACTATCCCTTTAATTAGCATCATTCAAATGCTTGTAGTACCTAAAAGCAGAAGTGTAAAACGTTTTGCTTGTAAAGTTTATTTATTTTTTTTTTTACTAATGTTAGGGTTAAAAATTCTCCACTATTAAAGAAAAGAAAAAAAAACATTGCTTAATGAGTTCAAGTGCTGCTCTGGTCATTTCTGACCCATAAGTAAACAGGAATGTTAAATCACATTTCTTCTACATCCTGATGCTGCATTTGAGCTTCATCAGATTTTCTTGACCACATCTATTTGCTTAAATGTATCAAGTTTCTGCCATGTGATTGGCTGATACTACAGTATATTTGGCTTATCAGTATACACTCACTGGTCACATTATTAGGTACACCTTACTATTTTAACTTTGTGCTTTTTGGATGAGCCTGTGTAAATTGTAGCCTCAGTTTCCTGTTCTTAGCTGGCTGGAGTGGCACCCAGTGTGGTCTTCTGCTGCTGTAGCCCATCCGCCTCAAGGTTGGATGTGTAACGAGTGCTTATTTGAGTTACTGTTGTCTTTCTATCAGCTGGAACCAATCTGGCCATTCTCCTCTGGCATCAACAAGGCATCTGTGCCCACAGAAATGCCGCTCACTGAATATTTTTTCTTTTTTCAGACCATTCTCTGTAAACCCTAGAGATGGTTGTGCGTGAAAATCCCAGTAGATCAGCAGTTTATGAAATACTCAGACCAGCCCTTCTGGCACCAACAACCATGCCACGTTCAAAGTCACTTAAATCCCCATTCTTCTTCATTCTGATGCTCTGTCCACATGCCCAAATGCATTGAGTTGCTTCCATGTGATTCGCTGATTAAAAATTTGGGCTAACAAGCAGTTGGATAGGTGTACCTAATAAAGTGGCCGGTGAGTGTATATTATATTTGGTAGAGTATCATTTTCTGTCCTGATTGCAAACCTTTTGTTTTCTCTTTAGAAAGGGCGGATTCTTTGTGGATCTCTTTGTGCGAGTTTCCAATCAAGTTGCAGTGAACATGTACAAACAGCTTGGCTACAGCGTGTACAGAACGGTTATTGAGTATTACTCTGCCAGTAACGGTGAACCTGATGAAGATGCTTATGGTGAGTTGTTGCAAAAAGTGACATTTATAGTTTATCATAAACTTTCTATTCATCAAAGTATTTTAAAGTTTGATGGGGTATAAGCACATGGACTTTTAATTGTCACTCAGCCAGCCCCAACAATTCTGGTGAACTGTCTTGCCATTACAAAATCGATTACAATTTTGAATTGAAAACAATTTAATTGTTACAAACTAAAATTACGGAACAGATTATTTATTTGATAACTGGGAAGCAGTGTTGCCAGCTTAGCAATTTTGTTGCTAGATTTAGCAACTTCTCATGCTAGACTAGCAACTTTTTTTTTCAAAAAGCACCTAGCAACAAATTAAGCAATTTTTAACATTCGCCTGGCTACTTTTAGCTATTTTTAACATTCATTTGGCTACTTTTAACATTTTTTTAACATTCGTTTGGCTACTTTTAGCAAATTTTAACATTCGTTTGGCTACTTTTAGCAATTTTTAACATTCTTTTGGCTGCTTTTAGCACTTTAACATTTGTTTGGCTACTTTTAGCATTTTTTAACATTCTTTTGGCTGCTTTTAGCACTTTTTAACATTTGTTTGGCTACTTTTAGCAATTTTTAACATTCTTTTGGCTGCTTTTAGCAATTTTTAGCTTTTGTTTGGCTGCTTTAACATTTGTTTGGCTACTTTTAGCAATTTTTTAACATCCGTTTGGCTACTTTTAGCATTTTTTAGCATTCGTTTGGCTGCTTTTAGCAACTTTTAACATTCATTTGGCTGCTTTTAGCAATTTTTAACATTCATTTGGCTACTTTTAGCACTTTTTAACATTTGTTTGGCTACTTTTAGCAATTTTTTTACATTCGTTTGGCTACTTTTAGCAATTTTTAACATTCATTTGGCTACTTTTAGCAATTTTTAACATTCATTTGGCTGCTTTTAGCAACTTTTAACATTCATTTGGCTGCTTTTAGCAATTTTTAACATTCATTTGGCTACTTTTAGCACTTTTTAACATTCGTTTGGCTACTTTTAGCAATTTTTTTTACATTCATTTGGCTACTTTTAGCAATTTTTAACATTCATTTGGCTACTTTTAGCAAATTTTAACATTCGTTTGGCTACTTTTAGCAATTTTTAGCTTTTGTTTGGCTGCTTTAACATTTGTTTGGCTACTTTTAGCAATTTTTTAACATCCGTTTGGCTACTTTTAGCATTTTTTAGCATTCGTTTGGCTGCTTTTAGCAACTTTTAACATTTATTTGGCTGCTTTTAGCAATTTTTAACATTCATTTGGCTACTTTTAGCACTTTTTAACATTTGTTTGGCTACTTTTAGCACTTTTTAACATTTGTTTGGCTACTTTTAGCAATTTTTAACATTCATTTGGCTACTTTTAGCACTTTTTAACATTTGTTTGGCTACTTTTAGCAATTTTTTTACATTCGTTTTGCTACTTTTAGCAATTTTTTTACATTCATTTGCCTACTTTTAGCAGTTTTTAAAAAGTGACTCAAAAGCTTGCAGGCTTCACTCAGAGTAAATTGCTGGCTCAGATTGTTTTTCATAACTGTTAAGTTACTGGTATTTGTTAACATGTATAATTGTTGGTAATTTAGGTAGCAATAAATTCCAATAGTGCTATAATTGTTGTCACTTTCACAAATGTGTTAATTTCACAAGTTAAAAAGATTAAGTACACAAGCTTGTTTAAAATAATGTAACTTCATTATGTTATATTTAAAAGAAAAAAATTCTTATCAAAAAGTCTTTGTATTACTTTTACAAAAAGTCAACTATTTTTCATAAAAATATAAATTGACAGATTTCAAATAATGTTTTTGCTGAGATGGCCAGTCTATTTAAGAAAATTAATTATTTTATTTTACAACATAAAGATGCAGTTTTGAGTTGTGATTACACAATGACGTCATCACGCAACAAAATATGTTAATAAGAACCTATTTATTCTGCATCTGGATGTAATGTTTTAATATAATATATATTATTGTCAGATAGTACATGATGACGTCATTGATATGCAAATTAGTTTGTGCCGTCATCTGGCAACATTTAGCTACTTTTCATTGGAAATAGTTGGCAGCACTGCTGGGAAGGAATATTTGAACCTATCAGTTTACAATATATTGATGTCCTGTTTTTCTGGGCTTTATTGGTAATAATGGTCAGGAATGTTGGTCTATTATTGCCATTTTAGCATAAAAAGAGGATAGAAAATTGTGGAGTGGGCTAAATCTAAAAAAATCATCTGTCTTTTTTTAGTAAGTGTAATTTTTTTTGGTTTTATTCTTGCCATAATAAAAAATATATTTGTAGAGCAACCCATGTTCTCTACCCATTAATATTTTAATAAACATTAATAGGCAGAATTGTCTGAGATAGAACAAAAGCAAGTGAAAGTTTGATTTAAAAACATCTTGAATGGTTATAAATATTCATTAAAATAATTTATATAAATTATAAAAATAATCAGTTTAAAAATCTTTAATGATATTAATGATATGACGTAGTTCCGGAAACTTTCTACTTTGTTTATCAGTCTGACTTTACGGTCAGTTTCTTTTGATCGCTCGCTGTCGTTTTATAGAATATCACAACGGCGAACGCAACAAGTATAAAAGCCTCGTCCGTTTCACGAGGTGCGCGATGTGGCGCCAGGCGAAAGTATAAAGCAGCAGCAAATTTTCTCAACAAATATGAATCAGTCTCTTTGAGCAGCATACTAGAATGATTTCCGAATGATAATGTGACGAGATTGAAATAATGATGCTGAAATGCTTTTGCATCACATGAGTGAACTACAATTTACAATTTTCTTTTTATATATTTGACAGATATGAGGAAGGCTTTATCCAGGGACACAGAGAAGAAATCCATAATCCCGCTTCCACATCCTGTCCGGCCAGAAGATATTGAATAACACTAAGATGTGGCTCTCTGAAATCATCAAATTTCAGCTGGGAAAACAGACTTTTTGCTTTTATGGGACAAAATATTGTTTTGAAATGTCAGAGAGCCACAGATTATCGGGTTAATAAAGCTGATGCTAAATGACAATGGAATTGTAGTTACATGAAATAAAACGATTAAGCAAACACTTGGTTTGTTTGTCTTTTTAAACCAGTTTAACACTTTACTACAAGGTTCTATTAGGTAATGTTTGTTTACTAAAATGAACAAAAAATAATACATAACAATATTTATTAAACATTTTTAATGTTAGTAAATGAAAACAGCCATCCATTGTTAGTTCATGTTAACTCACCTTGCATTAACTAATGTAAACAAGCAAACTTTGGGTGTCAATAAAGCATTGCTAAATGTTGAATTATGATGAATAAAGGCTGTACAAATTAGCATGTCAAGATTTTGCCAAGTACCAAGCGATCCTGAATTAACATCTATACTGATCCTGGAACATCAGTTTTGTTGGAAAATGTATTCCATACCTGTTCCCTACTCCTAAACCCAGCCTCAACTAAATTATTCCCAAAATCAGAGGGGAATAATGGCTTATTTTTGGGAGAAATGCTTAGTACTTCATTATCTGCAACTCGTTTGTGTTCTGATCACATGTCCTTGGCTGTACACTATATCAATAAAGTGTTTAGTCTTTTAAAAACACTGTGGTAACACACGGAGCCACTAAGCATTGTTCTTATGATGTTTTTCTACAGGAGGAAAACGCAAATTACTTCCAAACACTTCAGATGTGGTCTGTGTTAGTAAATGCAAGACTATGAAATCCAGGCATAGCACTGTATGACAACACTTCAGATGACTGATCTAGAGCCTACAGCTAATCAATCTGTCAATTTCTGGAGTGCATTACAGCTCTTACGAAAAAAAAAAAAAAAGATAAATGATCCTAAATAAAACAAATGTATTTATAGAGATGGTACATAAGTATATAAATTCACTCACCTGAGAAACGGTGGCCACTTGAATGGTTTGTGAGCACATATAAGTGCACAAAGCATGCCATAGCATCAGGTAATTGCAGGAAATAATCCCAAAAGGCAATTGACTGCATAAAACAAAACAAAAATATGATGTACATGCAGAGTTCAGCAGCTAATCAGCCGGAATCAGCTCAGGTGAAGTGACTGTGACCAGCACGACCTAGTTGTCACTCAAGTGGCCATGCCCTTGCAGACTTAATATATCTTAATAAAATGAAACAAATGAGTTATAAAAAAAGTTCACAGTCGTCATGAAAAATAATATTAGCATTATGCACCAAAACCATGTTTTGTACCAGGCTGTAAATGTTTTTATCAGCTGTAAAATTGGCCAACTTAGCATTGCAGACATCTGGAGTTCCTGAAGCCAGCCCCCAAAGGCCAGTCGATGAGTTACAGTTACAGTTACTTCCGTATTGGCTTTACGAGGGAAAGCGGGAGGCTGCAGCTTAGAAATAATCCACCCCCATCGATCAGCAAATGTTAGAAATGTGTGTTTTACACGCAAACACTTTTAATTAAAATAAAAGGCTTTTTGTTCGAAAGTAGAGGCTTGGTTCTTTGTTTTGATATATAAAACGTTCTTGTGTCCCAAGTAGAAAATCTTCTGAGCAGTCAAATATAGGCGAAAATCGTCCAAAAAAAAGTGCTATCTGTGGCTGGAAACATTACAGTTTTTCT